>NC_088419.1:983344-1110844 GCF_034236695.1 Oncorhynchus nerka
CATGGCTTTAGAAGCTTCTGATGGGCTAATCGACATAATTTGAGTCAATTGGAGGTGTACCTGTGGATGTATTTCAAGGCCTACCTGCAAACTCGGTGCCTCTTTGCTTGACATCATGGGAAAATCAAAAGAAATCAGCCAAGACCCCAGAAAATAAGGGCTAGGGTTAGGGTTAGACCTCAAAAAGTCTGGTTCATCCGAGGGAGCAATTTCCAAAAGCCTGAAGGTACCACTTTCATCTGTACAAACAATAGTACGCAAGTATAAACACCATGGGACAACGCAGCTGTCATACCGCTCAGGAAGGAGACGCGTTCTGTCTCTTAAAGATGAATGTACTTTGGTGTGAAAAGTGCAAATCAATCCCAGAACAACAGCAAAGGACCTTGTGAAGATGCTGGAAGAAACAGGTACAAAAGTATTTATATCGACAGTAAAATGAGTACTATATCGACATAACCTGAAAGGCTGCTCAGCAAGGAAGAAGCCACTGCTCCAAAACCTCCATAAAAAGCCAGACTACGGTTTGCAACTGCACATGCGGACAACGATCGTACTTTTTGGAGAAATGTCCTCTGGTCTGATGAAACAAAAATAGAACTGTTCTGCCATAATGACCATCATCATTGGAGGAAAAAGGGGAGGCTTGCAAGCCAAAGAACACCATCCCAACCGTGAAGCACGGGGATGGCAGCATCAAGTTGTGGGGGTGCCCTGACCTCAATCCTATAGAACATTTGTGGGCAGAACTGAAAAAGTGTGTGTGAGCAAGGAGGCCTACAAACCTGACTCAGTTACACCAGCTCTGTCAGGAGGAATGAGACAAAATTCACCCAACTTATTGTGAGAAGCTTGTGGAAGGCTACCTTTGACCCAAGTTAAACAATTTAAAGGCAATGCCACCAAATATTAATTGAGTGTATGTAAACTTCTGACCCACTGGGAATGTGATGAAAGAAATAAAAGCTGAAAAAATTCTCTCTACCATTATTCTGACATTTCACATTCTTAAATAAAGGGGTGATCCTAACTGACCTAAGACAGGGAATTTTTACTAGGATTAAATGTCAGGAATATAAAAAAAAAGTTTACATGTATTTGGCTAAGGTGTATGTAAACTTCCGACTTCAACTGTATGGGCTACATAGAAGTTTCATTAAGGCTACATACACAGGTTTCATAGGCCTCAATTACTTTTACTGTTCTAATCAGTGTGACTGGATGGGTATCGGTTTTCTGCCCGTCGTAAGACTGTTTGCCCACTGAGCTAAAGCCTAGGATAACTGAAGTCTCCTTTTCTCAGGCTTGGTTCATTATGAGAGAAAATCAAATCAAACCAAATGTTATTGGTCACATCAATCTATACACATTACCTTAATGATGAAGTGAAAACAGGTTTTAAGAAATGTTTGCAAATGTATTAACAATAAAAAACAGAAATAGATTATTTGCGTAGGTATTCAGACCCTTTGCTATGAGACTTGAAATTGAGCTCAGGTGCATCCTGTTTCCATTGATCATCTTTGAGATGTTTCTCGAACCTGATTGGAGTCCACCTGTGGTAAATGTAATTGTTTGAACATGATTTGGAAAGGCACACAGCTGTGTATATAAGGTCCCACTTAAAAGTTTATTTCAGAGCAAAAATCAAGCCATGAGGTCAAAGGAGTTGTCTGTAGAGCTTCGAGACAGGATTGTGTTGAGTCACAGATCTGGGGAAGGGTACTAAAAGAATGTCTGCAGCATTGAAGGTCCCCAAGAACACAGTGGCCTCCGTCATTCTTAAAGGGAATAAGTTGGCCTCCCGGCCAAACTGAGCAATCCGGGGAGAAGGGCCTTGGTCAGGATCCAAGAACCTGATGGTCACTCTGAGCTTAATTATACTATGGTGTTGAAGACTGGGCTATATTCAATGAAGAGCATTCTTACATAGGTGTTCCTCTTGTCCAGATGGGATAGGGCAGTGTGCAGTGTGATGACGATTGCATTTTCTGCAGATCTTTTGGGGCAGTAAGAAAATTGAAGTGGGTCTAGGGTGTCAGGTAAGTTAGAGGTGATATGATACTTGACTAGCCTCTCAAAGCAGTTCATGATGACAGAAGTGAGTACTACGGGGCGATAGTCATTTAGTTCAGTTACCTTTGCTTTCTTGGGAACAGGAACAATGGTGGACGTCTTGAAGCAAGTGGGGACAGCAGACTGGGATAGGGAGAGATTGAATATGTCCGTAAACACTCCAGTCAGCTGGTCTGCGGACGCGGCTAGGGATGCCTTGGCAGCCTTGCGAGGGTTATCATGCTGAAATGTCTTACTCACATCGGCCACGGAGAATGAGAGCCCACAGTCTTTGGGAGCTGGTCGTGTCGGTGGCACTGTGTTATCCTCAAATTGGGTGAAGAAGGTGTTCAGCTTGTCTGGGAGCAAGACGTCAGTGGCTGTTTTTTTCTTTAGGCCTTGCCACATGGGTCGGCAGGGTAGCCTAGTGGTTAGAGCATTGGACTAGTAACCGAAAGGTTCAAAGTTCAAATCCCTGAGCTGACAAGGTACAAAATCTGTCGTTCTGCCCCTGAACAGGCAGTTAACCCACTGTTCCTAGGCCGTCATTGAAAATAAGAATTTGTTCTTAACTGACTTGCCTAGGAAAAAAAATATATATATATGTCTCGTGTCTGAGCCGTTGAATTGCAACACCACTTTTATACTGACAATTTGCCTGTTTGATTACCTGGAGTGAATAACTACACTGTTTGTATTCCACCATATTCCCAGTCACCTTGCCATGGTTTTATGCAGTAGTTTGTGCTTTTTAGTTTTTGTGCGAATGCTTGAAATATGGCTTCCGATTTATCAGACCTTAGCACAGATACTTCTTGTTTGGGTTTCTGCCTATAGGAAGGGAGGAGGAAAATGGAGTTGTGATCTGATTTGCTGAGGGGAGGGCCTTGTAGGCATCCCAGAAAGGGGAGTAGCATTGGTCGACCTTTTTTTCCGGTGCGAGAATTGCAGTCAATGTGTTGATAGAACTTCAGTAGCGTTTTCCTCAAATTTGCTTTGTTAAAATCCCCAGCTACAATAAATGCGGCCTCAAAATACGTGGTTTCCAGTTTGCATAAAGTTCAGTGTAGTTCCTTGAGGGCTGTTGTGGTATCGGCTTGAGGGGGAATATACATGGCTGTGGCTATAACCGAAGAGAATTATCTTGAGGCAATACGTTTGGCATTTGACTGTGATGTATTCTAGATCAGGTGAACAAAGGGACATGAGTTTCTGTATATTATCACAATCACACCATGAGCAGTTAATCATGAAACAACACCTCCGCTTTTCTTCCTGGAGAGTTCTTCATTCCTGTCTGCGCGATGTACTGAGAACCCAGCTGGCTGTATGGATAGGGACAGTATATCCAGAGAGAGCCATGATTCTGTAAAACAGAGTATGTTACAATCCCTGATGTCTCTCTGGAAGGAGATCCTCGCCCTGAGCTCGTCAAATGTATTGTCCAGAGACTGAACATTAGCGAGTAATATACTCGGATGTGGTGAATGTTGTGCCCGCCTCCTGAGTCGGACTAGAACCCTAGGACCCTAGCCTTTTGGACCCTAGCCTTTTGGACCCTAGTCTTTTGGACCCTAGCCTTTTGGACCCTAGGACCCTAGCCTTTTGACCCTAGCCTTTTGGGCCCTAGGACCCTAGCCTTTTGGACCCTAGCCTTTTGGGCCCTAGGACCCTAGCCTTTTGGGCCCTAGTCTTTTGAACCCGAGCCTTTTGGACCCTAGGACCCTAGCCTTTTGGACCCTAGCCTTTTGGGCCCTAGGACCCTAGCCTTTTGGACCCTAGCCTTTTGGGCCCTAGCCTTTTGGGCCCTAGTCTTTTGGACCCTAGCCTTTTGGACCCTAGTCTTTTGGACCCAAGCCTTTCTTTTAGCTGACATGGGCTAAAACCACAACCACATTTCTAAATGTCACCTTGTGTATTCTACTATTTTAACTGTCAACAGTAAGTTGAGACCCCGACTGAGATCTTGATTGATCTGCTGGACTACAAAAGGGTGGCCGCGTCGCAAATCCCTGATATAGAGGAAGACACTCTCACTCTCTCTATCCATCTCCCACTTTCTATCCCTATCTCCCTCTCCCTATCCCTCTCCCTCTCCATCCCTCTCTCTATCCCCCTCTCTCTCTATCCCTCTCCCTATCCCTCTCCCTCTCCCTATTCCCCTCCCTCTCTATCTCCCCTCTCTCTCTCTCTCTCTCTCTCTCTCTCTATCCCTCTCCCCATCCCCTCTATCCCTCTCCCTCTCTCTCTCTCTCTCTCTCTCTCTCTCTCTCTCTCTCTATCTCTCTCTCTCTCTCTCTCTCTCCCTCTCTCTATCCCTCTCCCTCTCCCTATCCCTCTCCCTCTCTCTATCCCTCTCTCTCTCCCTCCCTATCCCTCTCTATCCCCCCCCCTCTCTCTCTCTCTCTATCCCTCTCCCTCTCCCTATCCCCTCTCCCTCTCTACCCCCCTCTCTCTATCCCTCTCCCTCTCTCTCCTCTCTCCCTCCCTCTCTATCCCTCTCCCTCTCCATATCCCTCTCCTTCTCTCTATCCCTCCCTCTCTATCCCTCTCTCTCCTCTCCCTCTCCCTCTCCCTATCCCTATCCCTCTCCTCTCTATCCCCCACTCTCTCTCTCCCTCTCCCTCTCCCTCTCCCTCTCTTCCTCCCTCTCTATCCCTATCCCTCTCCATATCCCTCTCCTTCTCTCTCTCCCTCTCTCTCTCCCTCTCTCTATCCCTCTCCCTCTCCCTATCCCTCTCTCTATCCCTCTCCCTCTCTCCCTCTCCCTCTCCATCTCTCTCTCTAGCCCTCTCTCTCTCCCTCTCCCTCTCCCTCTCCATCCCTCTCTCTAGCCCTCTCTCTGTCCCTCTCCTCTCTCTATCCCTCCCTCTATCCCTTTCCCTCTTTCTATCCCACCCTCTATCCCTCTCCTTCTCTCTATCCCCCTCTCTCTCTCTCTCTCTCTATCCCTCTCCCTCTCCCTATCCCTCTCTCTATCCCTCTCTCTCTCTCCCTCTCCCTCTCTATCCCTCTCTCTAGCCCTCTCTCTCTCCCTCTCCCTATCCCTCTCCCTCTCCATCCCTCTCTCTAGCCCTCTCTCTGTCCCTCTCCCTCTCTCTATCCCTCCCTCTATCCCTTTCCCTCTTTCTATCCCACCCTCTATCCCTCTTCCTCTCCCAATCCCTCTCTCTATCCCTCCCCCGCTCTCATTTCTCCCTGTCCTGTCTGTGGTGGGCTGCTGCTGGTGGTGAGGAAAGTTTATTTGGACTTTTAATACATGCTGACCCCGTCCCCCTGTGTGTGTATCCAGAGAGCACTCTCCCATGACAGCTACGTCAACGACCCACAGCCAGCGCCGACCAGACCATACCACACAAACACACACGTTAACACACACACAAACGTTAGCACACACGTTAACACACACCTACAACACACACACGTTAACACACACAAACACACATTCACACATATTTGGACACAGTGATGAATCTGTACTTTCTCATTATGTGTGTGTGTGTGTGTGTGTGTGTGTGTGTGTGTGTGTGTGTGTGTGTGTGTTTTTCTGTGCTGAGGAAATAGTGAGAATGTGTTAGACCGGATCGCCGGGGTTCAGCGGGAGCTCTGATTGGCTCCTGGAGTTTTTATTTGTTTCTTTGGCGACAGAGCTGTCACCACCTCCTACCGCCCAGGTAGAGCTGTCAATCACTCTCTGCAACCAATCACAGCGCAAAACTCCTGGATTGGAACTACGACTGACAACACAGGACTGACTACATTAGCCTGCTGAGCTAAAGGACAGAGGAGCTAACGCTAGTTGTCAGAATAGGCGATGTCACTCACCGAAACACCTCTAACACATGAATGTCACACACACACACACACACACACACACACACACACACACACACACACACACACACACACACACACTGTGGGGTCCATCACCACTGTTGTAATGGAGCTCTGGTAAAACTCCTATTGGAACATGATGGCAGTGTTGTTTGAATGTGACGGCCACACAGCGGACCACAGTAAAAAAAACTGCAAATATCCTTAACAGTCACTTTTCACACATCATAAAATGTAGAAATAACACTTTTGTTTCTCATTTCCATCCATAACTTTATGGCAGAAATGCTCATTTCCCGTTTTCACATTAGTTATGATTGTTTCTCTGTGTTGAGTCGACACATCATAGTTTAAGCTGTAATAGTCACTGGTATTATCTAATGTTATAATTGAACCATTATTATTATTATTATTATTATTATTATTATTATTATTATTATTATTATTACTATTATTATTATTATTATTATTATTATTACTATTATTATTACTATTATTATTACTATTATTATTACTATTATTATTATTATTATTATTATTATTATTATTATTATTATTATTATTATTATTATTATTATTATTATTATTATTATTACTATTATTATTATTATTATTATTATTATTATTATTATTATTATTACTATTATTATTATTATTATTACTATTATTATTATTATTATTATTATTATTATTATTATTATTATTATTACTATTATTATTATTATTATTATTATCTACAAACTATTATTATTATTATTATTACTATTACTACTATTATTATTATTATTATTATTATTATTACTATTATTATTATTATTATTATTATTATTATTACTATTATTATTATTATTACTATTATTACTATTATTATTATTATTATTACTATTATTATTATTATTACTATTATTACTATTATTATTATTATTATTATTACTATTATTATTATTACTATTACTACTATTATTATTATTATTATTATTATTATTATTACTATTATTATTACTATTATTATTACTATTATTATTATTACTATTACTACTATTATTATTATTATTATTATTATTATTACTACTATTATTATTATTATTATTATTATCTACAAACAGTTAAAGTTTGATGGAAGCCCCCTCAATGTCTCAGGTATCAGGCCCATGTTGATGGAAGCCCCCTCGATGTCTCAGGTATCAGGCCCATGTTGATGGAAGCCCCCTCGATGTCTCAAGGAACCAGGCCCGTGTTGATGGAAGCCCCCTCGATGTCTCAGGTATCAGGCCCGTGTTGATGGAAGCCCCCTCGATGTCTCAGGTATCAGGCCCATGTTGATGGAAGCCCCCTCGATGTCTCAGGTATCAGGCCCATGTTGATGGAAGCCCCCTCGATGTCTCAGGTATCAGGCCCATGTTGATGGAAGCCCCCTCGATGTCTCAAGGAACCAGGCCCGTGTTGATGGAAGCCCCCTCGATGTCTCAGGTATCAGGCCCGTGTTGATGGAAGCCCCCTCGATGTCTCAGGTATCAGGCCCATGTTGATGGAAGCCCCCTCGATGTCTCAGGTATCAGGCCCATGTTGATGGAAGCCCCCTCGATGTCTCAGGTATCAGGCCCATGTCTGGAAGCCCCCTCGATGTCTCAGGTATCAGGCCCATGTTGATGGAAGCCCCCTCGATGTCTCAGGTATCAGGCCCATGTCTGTTGATGGAAGCCGCCGGCGTTCTGGTATCAGGCCCATGTCTGGAAGCCCCTTCGATGTCTCAGGTATCAGGCCCATGTTGATGGAAGCCCCCTCGATGTCTCAGGTATCAGGCCCATGTCTGGAAGCCCCCTCGATGTCTCAGGTATCAGGCCCATGTTGATGGAAGCCCCCTCGATGTCTCAGGTATCAGGCCCATGTTGATGGAAGCCGCTGGCGTTCTGGTTCTGGTCCGTCCGGATTTCCTTTGTTAAAGTTCCAGAGGAATCCTCTGTTCACTGCGGGGAAACTGTTTTCCCTTCACATCTTGAAATAGCACCTTTCATACATTAATACTGTCTACTGTTAATGCTGAAATAACCTGATGGTTGCACACGGAACAACAATGTAAACCCAACATGTAAAGTGTTGGTCCCATGTTTCATGGAGCTGAAATAAACATTCCCAGAAATGTTCCACAAGCACACAAAGCTTATTTCTCTCACATATTTACGTCCCTGTCAGTGAACATTTCTCCTTTGCAAATATAATCAATCCACCTGACAGGTGTGGCATATCAAGAAGCTGATTAAACAGCATGATCATCACACAGATGCACCTTGTGCTGGGGGACAATTAAAAGTCACTCTAAAAATGTGTAATTTTGTCACACAACACAATGCCACAGATGTCTCTCGTTTTGAGGTAATATGCGTTTAGAGAATTTGACAGTAGGTCCAACCATCCTCACAACCACAGACCATGTGTAACCACGCCAGCCCCACAGACCATGTGTAACCACGCCAGCCCCACAGACCAGGTGTAACCACGCCAGCCCCACAGACCAGGTGTAACCACGCCAGCCCCACAGACCAGGTGTAACCACGCCAGCCCCACAGACCATGTGTAACCACGCCAGCCCCACAGACCATGTGTAACCACGCCAGCCCCACAGACCAGGTGTAACCACGCCAGCCCCACAGACCAGGTGTAACCACGCCAGCCCCACAGACCAGGTGTAACCACGCCAGCCCCACAGACCAGGTGTAACCACGCCAACCCCACAGACCAGGTGTAACCACGCCAGCCCCACAGACCATGTGTAACCACGCCAGCCCCACAGACCAGGTGTAACCACGCCAGCCCCACAGACCATGTGTAACCACGCCAGCCCCACAGACCAGGTGTAACCACGCCAGCCCCACAGACCAGGTGTAACCACGCCAACCCCACAGACCAGGTGTAACCACGCCAGCCCCACAGACCAGGTGTAACCACGCCAGCCCCACAGACCAGGTGTAACCACGCCAGCCCAGGACATCCACATCTGACTTCTTGACCTGCGGGATCATCTGAGACCAGACACCCGGACAGCTGATGAAACTGAGGAGCATTTCTATCTGTAATAAAGCCCTTTTGTGGGGAAAAACGAATTGTCTGGGCTTGGCTCACCAGTTGATAGACCTGGTTTGGTGGGCCTATGCCCTCTCAGCCTCTCCCACGGCTGCACCCCTGCCACTCATGTGAAATCCATAGATTAGGGCCTAATTTATTTATTTCAATTCAATGATTTCTTTATATGAACTGTAAATCAGTAAATTTTTTGAAATTGTTGCATGTTGCATTGATATTTTTGTTGAGTATAAAATCTGTACCCAGGAACGTTATTAGGTATTTACAATTAATTCTCTGCAAAACTCCACTTCGTCCTGAGAATGGAACTGGCCACACCCCCGATAATGGAACTGGCCACACCCCTGAGAATGAAACTGGCCACACCCCTGAGAATGGAACTGGCCACACCCCTGAGAATGGAACTGGCCACACCCCTGAGAATGGAACTGGCCACACCCCTGAGAATGGAACTAGCCACACCACTGAGAATGGAACTGGCCCCACCCCTGAGAATGAAACTGGCCACACCCCTGAGAATGGAACTGGCCACACCCCTGAGAATGGAACTGGCCACACCCCTGAGAATGGAACTGGCCACACCCCTGAGAATGGAACTAGCCACACCCCTGAGAATGGAACTGGCCACACCCCTGAGAATGGAACTGGCCACACCCGAGGAATGGAACTGGCCACACCCCTGAGAATGGAACTAGCCACACCCCTGAGAATGGAACTGGCCACACCCCTGAGAATGGAACTGGCCACACCCCTGAGAATGGAACTGGCCACACCCCTGAGAATGGAACTAGCCACACCCCTGAGAATGGAACTGGCCACACCCCTGAGAATGGAACTAGCCACACCCCTGAGAATGGAACTGGCCACACACCTGAGAATGGAACTGGCCCCACCCCTGAGAATGGAACTGGCCACACCCCTGAGAATGGATCTGGCCACACCCCTGAGAATGGAACTGGCCACACCCCTGAGAATGGAACTGGCCACACCCCTGAGAATGGAACTGGCCACACCCCTGAGAATGGAACTGGCCACACCCGAGGAATGGAACTGGCCACACCCCTGAGAATGGAACTGGCCACACCCCTGAGAATGGACCTGGCCACACCCCTGAGAATGGAACTGGCCACACCCCTGAGAATGGAACTGGCCACACCCCTGAGAATGGAACTAGCCACACCCCTGAGAATGGAACTGGCCACACCCCTGAGAATGGAACTGGCCACACCCGAGGAATGGAACTGGCCACACCCCTGAGAATGGAACTAGCCACACCCCTGAGAATGGAACTGGCCACACCCTGAGAATGGAACTGGCCACACCGCTGAGAATGGAACTGGCCACACCCTGAGAATGGAACTAGCCACACCCTGAGAATGGAACTGGCCACACCCTGAGAATGGAACTAGCCACACCCCTGAGAATGGAACTGGCCACACCCCTGAGAATGGAACTGGCCACACCCTGAGAATGGAACTGGCCACACCCCTGAGAATGGAACTAGCCACACCCCTGAGAATGGAACTGGCCACACCCCTGAGAATGGAACTGGCCACACCCGAGGAATGGAACTGGCCACACCCCTGAGAATGGAACTAGCCACACCCCTGAGAATGGAACTGGCCACACCCCTGAGAATGGAACTGGCCACACCCCTGAGAATGGAACTGGCCACACCCCTGAGAATGGAACTAGCCACACCCCTGAGAATGGAACTGGCCACACCCCTGAGAATGGAACTAGCCACACCCCTGAGAATGGAACTGGCCACACACCTGAGAATGGAACTGGCCCCACCCCTGAGAATGGAACTGGCCACACCCCTGAGAATGGATCTGGCCACACCCCTGAGAATGGAACTGGCCACACCCCTGAGAATGGAACTGGCCACACCCCTGAGAATGGAACTGGCCACACCCCTGAGAATGGAACTGGCCACACCCGAGGAATGGAACTGGCCACACCCCTGAGAATGGAACTGGCCACACCCCTGAGAATGGACCTGGCCACACCCCTGAGAATGGAACTGGCCACACCCCTGAGAATGGAACTGGCCACACCCCTGAGAATGGAACTAGCCACACCCCTGAGAATGGAATTGGCCACACCCGAGGAATGGAACTGGCCACACCCCTGAGAATGGAACTAGCCACACCCCTGAGAATGGAACTGGCCACACCCCTGAGAATGGAACTGGCCACACCGCTGAGAATGGAACTGGCCACACCCCTGAGAATGGAACTAGCCACACCCCTGAGAATGGAACTGGCCACACCCCTGAGAATGGAACTAGCCACACCCCTGAGAATGGAACTGGCCACACCCCTGAGAATGGAACTGGCCCCACCCCTGAGAATGGAACTGGCCACACCCCTGAGAATGGATCTGGCCACACCCCTGAGAATGGAACTAGCCACACCCCTGAGAATGGAACTGGCCACACCCCTGAGAATGGAACTGGCCACACCCCTGAGAATGGAACTGGCCACACCCTGAGAATGGAACTGGCCACACCGAGGAATGGAACTGGCCACACCCCTGAGAATGGAACTGGCCACACCCTGAGAATGGAACTGGCCACACCCCTGAGAATGGAACTGGCCACACCTG
Source organism: Oncorhynchus nerka (assembly GCF_034236695.1). NCBI lineage: Eukaryota > Metazoa > Chordata > Actinopteri > Salmoniformes > Salmonidae > Oncorhynchus > Oncorhynchus nerka. The sequence goes on from NC_088419.1 coordinate 994,925, forward strand.
AGGAATGGAACTGGCCACACCCCTGAGAATGGAACTGGCCACACCCTGAGAATGGAACTGGCCACACCCGAGGAATGGAACTGGCCACACCCCTGAGAATGGAACTGGCCACACCCCTGAGAATGGAACTGGCCACACCCCTGAGAATGGAACTGGCCACACCCGAGGAATGGAACTGGCCACACCCCTGAGAATGGAACTGGCCACACCCCTGAGAATGGAACTGGCCACACCCCTGAGAATGGAACTGGCCACACCCCTGAGAATGGAACTGGCCACACCCCTGAGAATGGAACTGGCCACACCCCTGAGAATGGAACTGGCCACACCCGAGGAATGGAACTGGCCACACCCCTGAGAATGGAACTGGCCACACCCCTGAGAATGGAACTGGCCACACCCGAGGAATGGAACTGGCCACACCCCTGAGAATGGAACTGGCCACACCCCTGAGAATGGAACTGGCCACACCCGAGGAATGGAACTGGCCACACCCCTGAGAATGGAACTGGCCACACCCCTGAGAATGGAACTGGCCACACCCCTGAGAATGGAACTGGCCACACCCCTAGAATGGAACTGGCCACAGTTCGTCTTGTCAATTGATTTATTGATTTATGATGTAAGTTACGCTCTGCACTTTTTGACCTCAGTTGTTTTTTTCAGGCTTTAGGACAAGTTTCTATTTTAACACAATTAGTATTTCTGCAAATACAAGGAACGTTTTATTACAAATTATGACTGGAGAAAATAAACCAAATATTTTCCCCCTATCTCAGTGTGTCTCATTGTCTCCATTCCCTAGCCATGTGACTGTGTGTCTGTGTGTGTCTGTGTGTGTGTATCTGTGTGTCTGTGTGCGTGAAGAGAGAGACTGTTTATTATTCCAGCCCTCTGCTGGGATGTCTGGATACGGGAAAATATTCCAAAGCGAGAGACTGAGCCTTCTCTCTGATTCAGAGGGCTTGGTAAATGTGGAAGACACATTTCAGTTGACTAGGTATCCCCTCTTTCCCTTCTCCTGGTGTGAGACATACAGACATCTTTAATTTAATCAGACTTCTAGAAGGCACCAATGAGCAGCTCAGGACAGAGTGGGAGGAGTCAAGCACCAATAACTAATGGTGGTAATCTGTGGAGCTCAACACTGGTCACACACACCTCCCCCTGGACTACAGTAGCCGTGTGTGTGTGTGTGTGTGTGTGTGTGTGTGTGTGTGTGTGTGTGTGTGTGTGTGTGTGTGTGTGTGTGTGTGTGTGTGTGTGTGTGTGTGTGTGTTGAATACAGTAGATCTACCCCACTGTATCTACAGATCAATATTATTGATCAGAATCCAACAGGTCAATCAATATTGACCCATCTGGTGCTGAGCATACTGTACACACACACACACACACACACACACACACACACACACACACACACACACACACACACACACACACACACACACACACACACACACACACACACACACACACACACACACACACACCTCTACAGTAGAGACATTAATGCATGCAGCCAGATCTTTGTGTAACCTTTGGGCTTTAGGCATGACCCCTAGAAGTTCTAGAGTTCAACCTGGAGAGGGATTAACTCCTAATACGCCTAATTACCTTCCCTCTCTCCTCCCCCTTCCTCTCCTTCCCTCTCTCCTCCTCCCTCCTCCCTCTCCCTCCTCCCCTCTCCCTTTTCCACCACTTCTCCTCCCCTCTCCTTTCTACCCCTTCTCTCTCCTCTCTCCCTTTCTTCCCCTTCTCCTCCCCTCTCCCTTTCTAGTCCTCTCTCCTCCCCTTCCTCTCCTTCCCTCTCTCCTCCTCCCTCCTCCCTCCTCCCCTCTCCCTTTTCCACCCCTTCTCCTCCCCTCTCCCCTTTCTACCCCTTCTCCTCTCCTCTCCCTTTTCTTCCCCTTCTCCTCCCCTCTCCCCTTTCTACCCCTTCTCCTCCCCTCTCCCCTTTCTGCCCCTTCTCCTCTCCCCTTTCTACCCCTTCTCCTCTCCCTTTCTACCCCTTCTCCTCTCCTCTCCCTTTTCTTCCCCTTCTCCTCTCCTCTACCCCTTCTCCTCTCCTCTCCTTTTCTTCCCCTTCTCCTCCCCTCTCCCTTTCTTCCCCTTCTCCTCTCCTCTCCCTTTTCTTCCCTTCTCCTCTCCCCTTTCTACCCCTTCTCCTCTCCCTTTTCTACCCCTTCTCCTCCCCTCTCCCTTTTCTTCCCCTTCTCCTCTCCTCTCCCTTTTCTTCCCCTTCTCCTCCCCTCTCCTTTCTACCCCTTCTCCTCTCCTCTCCCTTTTCTTCCCCTTCTCCTCCCCTCTCCCCTTTCTTCCCCTTCTCCTCTCCTCTCCCTTTTCTTCCCCTTCTCCTCCCCTCTCCCCTTTCTTCCCCTTCTCCTCTCCTCTCCCTTTTCTTCCCCTTCTCCTCCCCTTCTCCTCCCCTTTCTACCCCTTCTCCTCTCCTCTCCCTTTTCTTCCCCCTTCTCCTCCCCCTCTCCCCTTTCTTCCCCTTCTCCTCTCCTCTCCCTTTTCTTCCCCTTCTCCTCTCCCCTTTCTACCCCTTCTCCTCTCCCTTTTCTACCCCTTCTCCTCCCCTCTCCCTTTTCTTCCCCTTCTCCTCTCCTCTCCTTTTCTTCCCCCTTCTCCTCCCCTCTCCCCTTTCTTCCCCTTCTCCTCTCCTCTCCTTTTCTTCCCCTTCTCCTCTCCCCTTTCTACCCCTTCTCCTCTCCCTTTTCTACCCCTTCTCCTCCCCTCTCCCTTTTCTTCCCCTTCTCCTCTCCTTTCCCTTTTCTACCCCTTCTCCTCCCCTCTCCCTTTTCTTCCCCTTCTCCTGTCCTCTCCCTTTTCTTCCCCTTCTCCTCCCCTCTCCCCTTTCTACCCCTTCTCCTCCCCTCTCCCTTTTCTACCCCTTCTCCTCCCCTCTCCCCTTTCTACCCCTTCTCCTCCCCTCTCCCCTTTCTACCCCTTCTCCTCTCCCGTTTCTTCCCCTTCTCCTCCCCTCTCCCCTTTCCACCCCTTCTCCTCCCTCTCCCTTTTCTTCCCCTTCTCCTCCCCTCTCCCTTATCCACCCCTTCTCCTCCCCTCTCCCCTTTCTACCCCCTCTCTCCTCCCCCTTCTTCTCCCCTCCCCCTCTCTCCTCCTCCTTCCTCCCCTCTCCCTTTCTTCCCCTTCTCCTCCCCTCTCCCCTTTCTACCCCCTCTCTCCTCCCCCTTCTTCTCCTCCCCCTCTCTCCTCTTCCCTCCTCCCCTCTCCCTTTTCTTCCCCTTCTCCTCCCTCTCCCCTTTCTACCCCCTCTCTCCTCCCCTTCTTCTCCTCCCCTCTCTCCTCCCCTCTCTCCTCTCCCCTTTATACCCCCTCTCTCCTCCCCCTTCCTCTCCTCCCCTCTCTCCTCCCTCCTCCCCCTCTCCCCTTTCTTCCCCCTCTCCTCCCCTCTCCCCTCTCCCCTTTCTACCCCCTCTCCCCTTCCTAGCCCCTCTCCCCTCCTCCCCTCTCCTCCCTCCCCTCTCCCTTTCTTCCCCCTCTCCCTCCCCCTTTCAACCCCCTCTCCCCTCCTCCCCTCTCCTCCTCTCTTCCCCATCTCCTCTCTTCCTCTCCTCTCCTATATCACTCTTATAACTGGCTCCTCTCTCCAGCTGCTTAGCTCCCTGGTTATATCTGATAATGGACTCCCAATGTCAATGTATATGTTTATGTGTGTCTCTGTTGCAGGGTATCTGTTGCAGGGTGTGTGTTGCAGGGTGTGTGTTGCAGGGTATCTGTTGCAGGGTGTGTGTTGCAGGGTGTGTGTTGCAGGGTGTGTGTTGCAGGGTGTCTGTTGCAGGGTGTCTGTTGCAGGGTGTGTGTTGCAGGGTGTGTGTTGCAGGGTGTGTGTTGCAGGGTGTGTGTTGCAGGGTGTCTGTTGCAGGGTGTCTGTTGCAGGGTGTGTGTTGCAGGGTGTGTGTTGCAGGTGTGTGTTGCAGGGTGTCTGTTGCAGGGTGGTGTTGTGTGTTGCAGGGTGTGTTGCAGGGTGTGTGTTGCAGGGTATCTGTTGCAGGGTGTGTGTTGCAGGGTGTGTTGTGTCTGTTGCAGGGTGTGTGTTGCAGGGTGTGTGTTGCAGGGTATCTGTTGCAGGGTGTGTGTTGCAGGGTGTGTGTTGCAGGGTGTGTGTTGCAGGGTATCTGTTGCAGGGTGTGTGTTGCAGGGTGTGTGTTGCAGGGGTGAGTGTTGCAGGTGTGTGTGTGTTGCAGGGTGTGTGTTGCAGGGTGTGTGTTGCAGGGTGTGTGTTGCAGGGTATCTGTTGCAGGGTGTGTGTTGCAGGGTGTGTGTTGCAGGGTGTGTGTTGCAGGGTGTGTGTTGCAGGGTGTGTGTTGCAGGGTATCTGTTGCAGGGTGTGTGTTGCAGGGTGTGTGTTGCAGGGTGAGTGTTGCAGGGTGTGTGTTGCAGGTGTGTGTTGCAGGGTATCTGTTGCAGGGTGTGTGTTGCAGGGTGTGTGTTGCAGGGTGTGTGTTGCAGGGTGTGTGTTGCAGGGTATCTGTTGCAGGGTGTGTGTTGCAGGGTGTGTGTTGCAGGGTGTGTGTTGCAGGGTGTGTGTTGCAGGGTGTGTGTTGCAGGGTGTGTGTTGCAGGGTGTGTGTTGCAGGGTGTGTGTTGCAGGGTATCTGTTGCAGGGTGTGTGTTGCAGGGTGTGTGTTGCAGGGTGAGTGTTGCAGGGTGTGTGTTGCAGGGTGTGTGTTGCAGGGTGTGTGTTGCAGGGTGTGTGTTGCAGGGTATCTGTTGCAGGGTGTGTGTTGCAGGGTGTGTGTTGCAGGGTGTGTGTTGCAGGGTGTGTGTTGCAGGGTGTGTGTTGCAGGGTGTGTGTTGCAGGGTGTGTGTTGCAGGGTATCTGTTGCAGGGTGTGTGTTGCAGGTGTGTGTTGCAGGTGTGTGTTGCAGGGTGTGTGTTGCAGGGTATCTGTTGCAGGGTGTGTGTTGCAGGGTGTGTGTTGCAGGGTGTGTGTTGCAGGGTGTGTGTTGCAGGGTATCTGTTGCAGGGTGTGTGTTGCAGGGTGTGTGTTGCAGGGTGTGTGTTGCAGGGTATCTGTTGCAGGGTGTGTGTTGCAGGGTGTGTGTTGCAGGGTGTGTGTTGCAGGGTGTGTGTTGCAGGGTGTGTGTTGCAGGGTATCTGTTGCAGGGTGTGTGTTGCAGGGTATCTGTTGCAGGGTGTGTGTTTCAGGGTGTGTGTTGCAGGGTGTGTGTTGCAGGGTGTGTGTTGCAGGGTGTGTGTTGCAGGGTGTGTGTTGCAGGGTGTGTGTTGCAGGGTATCTGTTGCAGGGTGTGTGTTGCAGGGTGTGTGTTGCAGGGTGAGTGTTGCAGGGTGTGTGTTGCAGGGTGTGTGCGTGTATCTGTAGTGTGTATGTTTGTGTGTAAAACACGTCTATAGGATCAGTCTTATTATAGCTGTGTTTTTATGTTAGTTTCAATTTTTTTTTAGTTTAGTAAAAATTCACTTTCAGATCTGATTTACTTGTTTTTATTCGAAATGTGTCTAGGAGCCACGTGTGTTTTTTACAAGTATTTATTTTTAATTGAACCTTTATTTAACCCTCACCACCTCCCACCTCAGAAACAGAGCAATCAATTATCCCCCCCCCCCCCACACACACACACACACACCTCCCCTCATAAAAACAGCATCACGTATCGGTCCAGCGCTCCTGTCAGCAGCCCCCCCCACCCACCCGTATCCGGTTGACAAAATGCCCTCGGCAACCACAGACAGGTGCCAGCAACACTCCTAATCAACACATCTCTCTGACTGTCTGGGCGGCGCAAAGTTGGGCCAGCGCTGTGCGGGTTAGGGGAGGGTTTGGCCGGGGTAGGCCGTCATTGTAAAATAGGACTTTGTTCTTAACTGACTTGCCTGGTTAAATTAAGGTTCAATAAACACACAATGAGAGAGAGAGAGAGAGAGAGAGAGAGAGAGAGGGAGAGAGAGAGGGAGAGAGGGAGAGAGAGAGAGAGAGAGAGAGAGAGAGAGAGAGAGAGAGGGAGAGAGGGAACGAGATGCATGCCTCTACAGTAACTGATGGCAGCATGGAGGTGAGCCTGATGATGATGGTATGCAGGCTTGGAGAGGAGGAGGAAGACATTAGAGAAAGGAGGGAGAGCTTCTCCTTAAAAACATGTTGAAGTGTGTGTGTGTGTGTGTGTGTGTGTGTGTGTGTGTGTGTGTGTGTGTGTGTGTGTGTGTGTGTGTATATTTGTGTGTGTGTGTGTGTGTATATTTGTGTGTGTGTGTGTGTGTGTGTGTGTGTGTGTGTTTGTGTGTGTGTTTGTGTGATGCAGCATACATTAGCAGCAGAGTGTATCAGTAGAGGTAGAAAGGGAAGGAGTTAGGCCAACTATCAGTAGTCAGTAATGGCCAGGTGTGTATCAGTAGTCAGTAATGGCCAGGTGTATATCAGTAGTCAGTAATGGCCAGGTGTGTATCAGTAGTCAGTAATGGCCAGGTGTGTATCAGTAGTCAGTAATGGCCAGGTGTATATCAGTAGTCAGTAATGGCCAGGTGTATATCAGTAGTCAGTAATGGCCAGGTGTATATCAGTAGTCAGTAATGGCCAGGTGTATATCAGTAGTGAGTAATGGCCAGGTGTGTATCAGTATGCAGTAATGGCCAGGTGTGTATCAGTAGTCAGTAATGGCCAGGTGTATATCAGTAGTCAGTAATGGCCAGGTGTGTATCAGTAGTCAGTAATGGCCAGGTGTATATCAGTAGTCAGTAATGGCCAGGTGTGTATCAGTAGGCAGTAATGGCCAGGTGTATATCAGTAGTGAGTAATGGCCAGGTGTATATCAGTAGTGAGTAATGGCCAGGTGTATATTTAGTACCCAGAGGCAGCCCAGAACACCACTCCCTCTACAGTACCCAGATGGCTGAAGATGGAGATTAATGGCTATCTGAGAGAGCTGGATGCACTCTGGTCTGAGGTGAAAGAACTGAAGGATGAGGGAGAGAAACACACAGCCCAGCTAACAGAGGACCACACGGCCCAGCTAACAGAGGAACACGCAGCCCAGCTAACAGAGGACCACACAGCCCAGCTAACAGAGGGCCACACAGCCCAGCTAACAGAGGACCACACGGCCCAGCTAACAGAGGACCACACGGCCCAGCTAACAGAGGAACACACGGCCCAGCTAACAGAGGTTCACACAGCCCAGCTAACAGAGGACCACACAGCCCAGCTAACAGAGGTTCACACAGCCCAGCTAACAGAGGAACACACGGCCCAGCTAACAGAGGTTCACACAGCCCAGCTAACAGAGGAACACACGGCCCAGCTAACAGAGGTCCACACAGCCCAGCTAACAGAGGTTCACACAGCCCAGCTAACAGAGGAACACACGGCCCAGCTAACAGAGGTCCACACAGCCCAGCTAACAGAGAACCACACAGCCCAGCTAACAGAAGACCACACGGCCCAGCTAACAGAGGACAACACAGCCCAGCTAACAGAGGAAAACACAGCCCATCTAACAGAGGAAAACACAGCCCAGCTAACAGAGGACCACACAGCCCAGCTAACAGAGGACCACACATCCCAGCTAACAGAGGACCACACAGCCCAGCTAACAGAGGACCACACAGCCCAGCTAACAGAGGACCACACAGCTCAGCTAACAGAGGGCCACACGGCCCAGCTAACAGAGGACCACACGGCCCAGCTAACAGAGGACAACACAGCCCAGCTAACAGAGGAAAATACAGCCCAACTAACAGAGGACCACACAGCCCAGCTAACAGAGGACCACACAGCCCAGCTAACAGAGGACCACACAGCCCAGCTAACAGAGGACCACACAGTACAGACAACAGAGGACCACACAGCCCAGCTAACAGAGGACCACACAGCCCAGCTAACAGAGGAAAACACAGCCCAACTAACAGAGGACAACACAGCCCAGCTAACAGAGGACCACACAGCCCAGCTAACAGAGGACCACACAGTACAGACAACAGAGGCACACACAGCCCAGCTAACAGAGGACCACACAGCTCAGCTAACAGAGGACCACACAGCCCAGCTAACAGAGGACCACACAGCCCAGCTAACAGAGGAAAACACAGCCCAGCTAACAGAGGACCACACAGTACAGACAACAGAGGACCACACAGCCCAGCTAACAGAGGAAAACACAGCCCAGCTAACAGAGGACCACACAGCCCAGCTAACAGAGGTTCACACAGCCCAGCTAACAGAGGAACACACGGCCCAGCTAACAGAGGTTCACACAGCCCAGCTAACAGAGAACCACACAGCCCAGCTAACAGAAGACCACACGGCCCAGCTTAACAGAGGACAACACAGCCCAGCTAACAGAGGAAAACACAGCCCAGCTAACAGAGGACAACACAGCCCAGCTAACAGAGGAAAACACATCCCAACTAACAGAGGACCACACAGCCCATCTAACAGAGGACCACACAGCCCAGCTAACAGAGGACCACACAGCCCAGCTAACAGAGGTTCACACAGCCCAGCTAACAGAGGAACACACGGCCCAGCTAACAGAGGTTCACACAGCCCAGCTAACAGAGGAACACACGGCCCAGCTAACAGAGGTCCACACAGCCCAGCTAACAGAGGTTCACACAGCCCAGCTAACAGAGGAACACACGGCCCAGCTAACAGAGGTCCACACAGCCCAGCTAACAGAGAACCACACAGCCCAGCTAACAGAAGACCACACGGCCCAGCTAACAGAGGACAACACAGCCCAGCTAACAGAGGAAAACACAGCCCATCTAACAGAGGAAAACACAGCCCAGCTAACAGAGGACCACACAGCCCAGCTAACAGAGGACCACACATCCCAGCTAACAGAGGACCACACAGCCCAGCTAACAGAGGACCACACAGCCCAGCTAACAGAGGACCACACAGCTCAGCTAACAGAGGGCCACACGGCCCAGCTAACAGAGGACCACACGGCCCAGCTAACAGAGGACAACACAGCCCAGCTAACAGAGGAAAATACAGCCCAACTAACAGAGGACCACACAGCCCAGCTAACAGAGGAAAACACAGCCCAGCTAACAGAGGACCACACAGCCCAGCTAACAGAGGACCACACAGTACAGACAACAGAGGACCACACAGCCCAGCTAACAGAGGACCACACAGCCCAGCTAACAGAGGAAAACACAGCCCAACTAACAGAGGACCACACAGCCCAGCTAACAGAGGACCACACAGTACAGACAACAGAGGCACACACAGCCCAGCTAACAGAGGACCACACAGCTCAGCTAACAGAGGACCACACAGCCCAGCTAACAGAGGACCACACAGCCCAGCTAACAGAGGACCACACAGCCCAGCTAACAGAGGACCACACAGTACAGACAACAGAGGCACACACAGCCCAGCTAACAGAGGACCACACAGCTCAGCTAACAGAGGACCACACAGCCCAGCTAACAGAGGACCACACAGCCCAGCTAACAGAGGAAAACACAGCCCAGCTAACAGAGGACCACACAGTACAGACAACAGAGGACCACACAGCCCAGCTAACAGAGGAAAACACAGCCCAGCTAACAGAGGACCACACAGCCCAGATAACAGAGGACCACCCAGCCCAGCAATGGACGCACCGCCCAGACCAGTGAGACACCCTCCCAGAGCCTACACAAAACACAAAAACAACAAAGGTTTTGCTATCTCATCCTGGAATGGACAAGGTCTTTGGCCTAAAGAGCAGGAATCTGGACTTCATCAAAAACATTGAAAATACAGACATTGTCATCCTACAGGAAACATGGTATAAAGGAGATGGACTCACTGGTTGTCCTCTAGGTTACAGAGAGCTGGTAGTCCCATCCACCACACTACCAGGTGGGTGGTATAGAGGAGACAGACCCACTGGTTGCCCTCTAGGTTACAGAGAGCTGGTAGTCCCATCCACCACACTACCAGGTGGGTGGTATAGAGGAGACAGACCCACTGGTTACCCTCTAGGTTACAGAGAGCTGGTAGTCCCATCCACCACACTACCAGGTGGGTGGTATAGAGGAGACGGACCCACTGGTTGCCCTCTAGGTTACAGAGAGCTGGTAGTCCCATCCACCACACTACCAGGTGGGTGGTTTAGAGGAGATGGACCCACTGGTTGCCCTCTAGGTTTCAGAGAGCTGGTAGTCCCATCCACCACACTACCAGGTGGGTGGTATAGAGGATATGGACCCACTGGTTGCCCTCTAGGTTTCAGAGAGCTGGTAGTCCCATCCACCAAACTACCAAGTGTGAAACATGGTATAGAGGAGATGGACCCACTGGTTGCCCTCTAGGTTTCAGAGAGCTGGTAGTCCCATCCACCACACTACCAGGTGGGTGGTATAGAGGATATGGACCCACTGGTTGCCCTCTAGGTTTCAGAGAGCTGGTAGTCCCATCCACCAAACTACCAGGTGGGTGGTATAGAGGAGATGGACCCACTGGTTGCCCTCTAGGTTTCAGAGAGATGGTAGTCCCATCCACCAAACTACCAGGTGGGTGGTATAGAGGAGATGGACCCACTGGTTGCCCTCTAGGTTTCAGAGAGATGGTAGTCCCATCCACCAAACTACCAGGTGGGTGGTATAGAGGAGATGGACACACTGGTTGCCGTCTAGGTTACAGAGAGCTGGTAGTCCGATCCACCACACTACCAGGTGTGAAACATGGTATAGAGGAGACGGACCAGTATGACGTCTACTGTCAGTGTGAACTCTACTACCAGACCTCTACTACCAGACCTCTACTGTCAGTTTGAACTCTACTACAAGATCTCTACTGTCAGTATGAACTCTACTACCAGACCTCTACTGTCAGTGTGAACTCTACTACCAGACCTCTACTACCAGACCTCTACTGCCAGTTTGAACTCTACTGTTAGTATGACCTCTACTGTCAGTTTGAACTCTACTACCAGACCTCTACTATCAGTGTGAACTCTACTACCAGACCTCTACTGTCAGTGTGAACTCTACTACCAGACCTCTTCTACCAGACCTCTACTACCAGACCTCTACTATCAGACCTCTACTGTCAGTATGAACTCTACTACCAGACCTCTACTATCAGTGTGAACTCTACTACCAGACCTCTACTGTCAGTATGAACTCTACTGTTAGTATGACCTCTACTGTCAGTGTGAACTCTACTACCAGACCTCTACTATCAGTGTGAACTCTACTACCAGACCTCTTCTACCAGACCTCTACTACCAGACCTCTACTATCAGTGTGAACTCTACTACCAGACCTCTACTACCAGACCTCTACTACCAGACCTCTACTACCAGACCTCTACTGTCAGTGTGAACTCTACTACCAGACCTCTACTGTCAGTATGACCTCTACTGTCAGTGTGACCTCTACTATCAGTATGAACTCTACTACCAGAACTCTACTGTCAGTGTGAACTCTACTACCAGACCTCTACTACCAGACCTCTACTATCAGTGTGAACTCTACTACCAGACCTCTACTGTCAGTATGAACTCTACTACCAGACCTCTACTACCAGACCTCTACTGTCAGTGTGACTTCTACTGTCAGTGTGACCTCTACTACCAGACCTCTACTGTCAGTATGAACTCTACTACCAGACCTCTACTGTCAGTGTGAACTCTACTACCAGACCTCTACTACCAGACCTCTACTACCAGACCTCTACTATCAGTGTGAACTCTACTACCAGACCTCTTCTACCAGACCTCTACTACCAGACCTCTACTACCAGACCTCTACTGTCAGTGTGAACTCTACTACTAGACCTCTACTGTCAGTGTGAACTCTACTACCAGACCTCTACTATCAGTGTGAACTCTACTACCAGACCTCTTCTACCAGACCTCTACTGTCAGTGTGAACTCTACTACCAGACCTCTACTACCAGACCTCTACTATCAGTGTGAACTCTACTACCAGACCTCTACTGTCAGTATGACCTCTACTGTCAGTGTGACCTCTACTGTCAGTTTGAACTCTACTACCAGATCTCTACTGTCAGTTTGAACTCTACTACCAGACCTCTACTGTCAGTGTGACCTCTACTACCAGACCTCTACTGTCAGTGTGACCTCTACTGTCAGTGTGACCTCTACTACCAGACCTCTACTGTCAGTGTGACCTCTACTACCAGACCTCTACTGTCAGTGTGACCTCTACTGTCAGTGTGACCTCTACTGTCAGTGTGAACTCTACTACCAGACCTCTACTGTCAGTGTGAACTCTACTACCAGACCTCTACTGTCAGTATGAACTCTACTGTTAGTATGACCTCTACTGTCAGTGTGAACTCTACTACCAGACCTCTACTGTCAGTATGACCTCTACTGTCAGTGTGACCTCTACTGTCAGTTTGAACTCTACTACCAGACCTCTACTACCAGATCTCTACTGTCAGTTTGAACTCTACTACCAGACCTCTACTGTCAGTATGAACTCTACTACCAGACCTCTACTGTCAGTGTGAACTCTACTACCAGACCTCTACTGTCAGTTTGAACTCTACTGTCAGTGTGACCTCTACTACCAGACCTCTACTGTCAGTGTGAACTCTACTACCAGACCTCTTCTGTCAGTATGACCTCTACTGTCAGTGTGACCTCTACTGTCAGTGTGACCTCTACTACCAGACCTCTACTGTCAGTGTGAACTCTACTACCAGACCTCTACTGTCAGTGTGAACTCTACTGTCAGTGTGAACTCTACTACCAGACCTCTACTGTCAGTGTGAACTCTACTGTTAGTATGACCTCTACTGTCAGTGTGAACTCTAATGTTAGTATGACCTCTACTGTCAGTGTGAACTCTACTACCAGACCTCTACTACCAGACCTCTACTGTCAGTGTGAACTCTACTACCAGAACTCTACTGTCAGTTTGAACTCTACTACCAGACCTCTACTATCAGTGTGAACTCTACTACCAGACCTCTACTATCAGTGTGAACTCTACTACCAGACCTCTACTGTCAGTGTGAACTCTACTGTTAGTATGACCTCTACTATCAGTGTTAACTCTACTACCAGACCTCTACTACCAGACCTCTACTACCAGACCTCTACTGTCAGTGTGACCTCTACTACCAGACCTCTACTACCAAACCTCTACTACCAGACCTCTACTACCAGACCTCTACTGTCAGTGTGAACTCTACTACCAGACCTCTACTACCAGATCTCTACTGTCAGTATGAACTCTACTTTCAGTGTGAACTCTACTACCAGACCTCTACTGTCAGTGTGAACTCTACTACCAGACCTCTACTACCAGACCTCTACTACCAGACCTCTACTACCAGACCTCTACTACCAGACCTCTACTGTCAGTGTGAACTCTACTGTCAGTGTGAACTCTACTACCAGACCTCTACTGTCAGTGTGAACTCTACTGTTAGTATGACCTCTACTGTCAGTGTGAACTCTAATGTTAGTATGACCTCTACTGTCAGTGTGAACTCTACTACCAGACCTCTACTACCAGACCTCTACTGTCAGTGTGAACTCTACTACCAGAACTCTACTGTCAGTTTGAACTCTACTACCAGACCTCTACTATCAGTGTGAACTCTACTACCAGACCTCTACTATCAGTGTGAACTCTACTACCAGACCTCTACTGTCAGTGTGAACTCTACTGTTAGTATGACCTCTACTATCAGTGTTAACTCTACTACCAGACCTCTACTACCAGACCTCTACTACCAGACCTCTACTGTCAGTGTGACCTCTACTACCAGACCTCTACTACCAAACCTCTACTACCAGACCTCTACTGTCAGTGTGAACTCTACTACCAGACCTCTACTGTCAGTGTGAACTCTACTACCAGACCTCTACTACCAGATCTCTACTGTCAGTATGAACTCTACTTTCAGTGTGAACTCTACTACCAGACCTCTACTGTCAGTGTGAACTCTACTACCAGACCTCTACTACCAGACCTCTACTACCAGACCTCTACTACCAGACCTCTACTACCAGAGCTCTACTACCAGACCTCTACTACCAGACCTCTACTGTCAGTGTGAACTCTTCTACCAGACCTCTTCTACCAGACCTCTACTACCAGACCTCTACTACCAGACCTCTACTACCAGACCTCTACTGTCAGTGTGAACTCTACTACCAGACCTCTACTACCAGACCTCTACTACCAGACCTCTACTGTCAGTGTGAACTCTACTACCAGACCTCTTCTACCAGACCTCTACTACCAGACCTCTACTATCAGTGTGAACTCTACTACCAGACCTCTACTACCAGACCTCTACTACCAGACCTCTACTACCAGACCTCTACTGTCAGTATGAACTCTACTACCAGACCTCTACTGTGTGTGTGAACTCTACTACCAGACCTCTACTGTCAGTGTGAACTCTACTACCAGACCTCTACTACCAGACCTCTACTACCAGACCTCTACTATCAGTATGAACTCTACTACCAGACCTCTACTATCAGTATGAACTCTACTACCAGACCTCTACTATCAGTATGAACTCTACTACCAGACCTCTACTATCAGTATGAACTCTACTACCAGACCTCTACTATCAGTATGAACTCTACTACCAGACCTCTACTGTCAGTATGAACTCTACTACCAGACCTCTACTGTCAGTGTGAACTCTACTACCAGACCTCTACTACCAGACCTCTACTGTCAGTATGAACTCTACTACCAGACCTCTACTACCAGACCTCTACTACCAGACCTCTACTGTCAGTGTGACCTCTACTATCAGTGTGAACTCTACTACCAGACCTCTACTACCAGACCTCTACTACCAGACCTCTACTACCAGACCTCTACTGTCAGTGTGAACTCTACTACCAGACCTCTCCTGTCAGTGTGACCTCTACTACCAGACCTCTACTGTCAGTGTGACCTCTACTGTCAGTGTGACCTCTACTACCAGATCTCTACTGTCAGTATGAACTCTACTACCAGACCTCTACTATCAGTGTGAACTCTACTACCAGACCTCTACTACCAGACCTCTACTACCAGACCTCTACTACCAGACCTCTACTACCAGACCTCTACTGTCAGTGTGAACTCTACTACCAGACCTCTACTGTCAGTTTGAACTCTACTGTCAGTGTGACCTCTACTACCAGACCTCTACTGTCAGTGTGAACTCTACTACCAGACCTCTTCTGTCAGTATGACCTCTACTGTCAGTGTGACCTCTACTGTCAGTGTGAACTCTACTACCAGACCTCTACTGTCAGTGTGACCTCTACTGTCAGTGTGAACTCTACTACCAGACCTCTACTGTCAGTGTGAACTCTACTGTTAGTATGACCTCTACTGTCAGTGTGAACTCTACTACCAGATCTCTACTACCAGACCTCTACTGTCAGTGTGAACTCTACTACCAGACCTCTACTGTCAGTTTGAACTCTACTACCAGACCTCTACTATCAGTGTGAACTCTACTACCAGACCTCTACTGTCAGTGTGACCTCTACTATCAGTGTGAACTCTACTACCAGACCTCTACTACCAGACCTCTACTACCAGACCTCTACTGTCAGTGTGACCTCTACTACCAGACCTCTACTACCAAACCTCTACTACCAGACTTCTACTGTCAGTGTGAACTCTACTACCAGACCTCTACTACCAGATCTCTACTGTCAGTATGAACTCTACTGTCAGTGTGAACTCTACTACCAGACCTCTACTGTCAGTGTGAACTCTACTACCAGACCTCTACTACCAGACCTCTACTACCAGACCTCTACTACCAGACCTCTACTACCAGACCTCTACTACCAGAGCTCTACTACCAGACCTCTACTACCAGACCTCTACTGTCAGTGTGAACTCTTCTACCAGACCTCTTCTACCAGACCTCTACTACCAGACCTCTACTATCAGTGTGAACTCTACTACCAGACCTCTACTACCAGACCTCTACTACCAGACCTCTACTACCAGACCTCTACTGTCAGTGTGAACTCTACTACCAGACCTCTACTACCAGACCTCTACTACCAGACCTCTACTGTCAGTGTGAACTCTACTACCAGACCTCTTCTACCAGACCTCTACTACCAGACCTCTACTATCAGTGTGAACTCTACTACCAGACCTCTACTACCAGACCTCTACTACCAGACCTCTACTACCAGACCTCTACTGTCAGTATGAACTCTACTACCAGACCTCTACTGTGTGTGTGAACTCTACTACCAGACCTCTACTGTCAGTGTGAACTCTACTACCAGACCTCTACTACCAGACCTCTACTACCAGACCTCTACTACCAGACCTCTACTATCAGTATGAACTCTACTACCAGACCTCTACTATCAGTATGAACTCTACTACCAGACCTCTACTATCAGTATGAACTCTACTACCAGACCTCTACTATCAGTATGAACTCTACTACCAGACCTCTACTGTCAGTGTGAACTCTACTACCAGACCTCTACTACCAGACCTCTACTGTCAGTATGAACTCTACTACCAGACCTCTACTACCAGACCCCTACTACCAGACCTCTACTGTCAGTGTGACCTCTACTATCAGTGTGAACTCTACTACCAGACCTCTACTACCAGACCTCTACTACCAGACCTCTACTGTCAGTGTGAACTCTACTACCAGACCTCTCCTGTCAGTGTGACCTCTACTACCAGACCTCTACTGTCAGTGTGACCTCTACTGTCAGTGTGAACTCTACTACCAGATCTCTACTGTCAGTATGAACTCTACTACCATACCTCTACTACCAGATCTCTACTATCAGTGTGACCTCTACTACCAGACCTCTACTACCAGACCTCTACTGTCAGTGTGAACTCTACTACCAGACCTCTTCTACCAGACCTCTACTACCAGACCTCTACTATCAGTGTGACCTCTACTACCAGACCTCTACTACCAGACCTCTACTGTCAGTGTGAACTCTACTACCAGACCTCTACTACCAGATCTCTACTATCAGTGTGACCTCTACTACCAGACCTCTACTACCAGACCTCTACTGTCAGTGTGAACTCTACTACCAGACCTCTTCTACCAGACCTCTACTACCAGACCTCTACTATCAGTGTGATCTCTACTACCAGACCTCTACTACCAGACCTCTACTGTCAGTGTGAACTCTACTACCAGACCTCTACTGTCAGTTTGAACTCTACTACCAGACCTCTACTATCAGTGTGAACTCTACTACCAGACCTCTACTATCAGTGTGAACTCTACTACCAGACCTCTACTGTCAGTGTGAACTCTACTGTTAGTATGACCTCTACTATCAGTGTGAACTCTACTACCAGACCTCTACTGTCAGTGTGACCTCTACTATCAGTGTGAACTCTACTACCAGACCTCTACTACCAGACCTCTACTACCAGACCTCTACTGTCAGTGTGACCTCTACTACCAGACCTCTACTACCAAACCTCTACTACCAGACCTCTACTGTCAGTGTGAACTCTACTACCAGACCTCTACTACCAGATCTCTACTGTCAGTATGAACTCTACTGTCAGTGTGAACTCTACTACCAGACCTCTACTGTCAGTGTGAACTCTACTACCAGACCTCTACTACCAGACCTCTACTACCAGACCTCTACTACCAGACCTCTACTACCAGAGCTCTACTACCAGACCTCTACTACCAGACCTCTACTGTCAGTGTGAACTCTTCTACCAGACCTCTTCTACCAGACCTCTACTACCAGACCTCTACTATCAGTGTGAACTCTACTACCAGACCTCTACTACCAGACCTCTACTACCAGACCTCTACTACCAGACCTCTACTGTCAGTGTGAACTCTACTACCAGACCTCTACTACCAGACCTCTACTACCAGACCTCTACTGTCAGTGTGAACTCTACTACCAGACCTCTTCTACCAGACCTCTACTACCAGACCTCTACTATCAGTGTGAACTCTACTACCAGACCTCTCCTACCAGACCTCTACTACCAGACCTCTACTACCAGACCTCTACTGTCAGTATGAACTCTACTACCAGACCTCTACTGTGTGTGTGAACTCTACTACCAGACCTCTACTGTCAGTGTGAACTCTACTACCAGACCTCTACTACCAGACCTCTACTACCAGACCTCTACTACCAGACCTCTACTGTCAGTGTGACCTCTACTACCAGACCTCTACTACCAAACCTCTACTACCAGACCTCTACTGTCAGTGTGAACTCTACTACCAGACCTCTACTATCAGTATGAACTCTACTACCAGACCTCTACTATCAGTATGAACTCTACTACCAGACCTCTACTGTCAGTATGAACTCTACTACCAGACCTCTACTGTCAGTGTGAACTCTACTACCAGACCTCTACTACCAGACCTCTACTGTCAGTATGAACTCTACTACCAGACCTCTACTACCAGACCTCTACTACCAGACCTCTACTGTCAGTGTGACCTCTACTATCAGTGTGAACTCTACTACCAGACCTCTACTACCAGACCTCTACTACCAGACCTCTACTACCAGACCTCTACTGTCAGTGTGAACTCTACTACCAGACCTCTCCTGTCAGTGTGACCTCTACTACCAGACCTCTACTGTCAGTGTGACCTCTACTGTCAGTGTGACCTCTACTACCAGATCTCTACTGTCAGTATGAACTCTACTACCAGACCTCTACTATCAGTGTGAACTCTACTACCAGACCTCTACTGTCAGTGTGAACTCTACTACCAGACCTCTACTACCAGATCTCTACTATCAGTGTGACCTCTACTACCAGACCTCTACTACCAGACCTCTACTGTCAGTGTGAACTCTACTACCAGACCTCTTCTACCAGACCTCTACTACCAGACCTCTACTATCAGTGTGACCTCTACTACCAGACCTCTACTACCAGACCTCTACTGTCAGTGTGAACTCTACTACCAGACCTCTTCTACCAGACCTCTACTACCAGACCTCTACTATCAGTGTGACCTCTACTGTCAGTGTGAACTCTACTACCAGACCTCTACTGTCAGTGTGAACTCTACTACCAGACCTCTACTATCAGTGTGACCTCTACTACCAGACCTCTACTATCAGTGTGAACTCTACTACCAGACCTCTACTGTCAGTGTGAACTCTACTGTTAGTATGACCTCTACTATCAGTGTGAACTCTACTACCAGACCTCTACTGTCAGTGTGACCTCTACTATCAGTGTGAACTCTACTACCAGACCTCTACTACCAGACCTCTACTACCAGACCTCTACTGTCAGTGTGACCTCTACTACCAGACCTCTACTACCAAACCTCTACTACCAGACCTCTACTGTCAGTGTGAACTCTACTACCAGACCTCTACTGTCAGTGTGAACTCTACTACCAGACCTCTACTACCAGATCTCTACTGTCAGTATGAACTCTACTGTCAGTGTGAACTCTACTACCAGACCTCTACTGTCAGTGTGAACTCTACTACCAGACCTCTACTACCAGACCTCTACTACCAGACCTCTACTACCAGACCTCTACTACCAGAGCTCTACTACCAGACCTCTACTACCAGACCTCTACTGTCAGTGTGAACTCTTCTACCAGACCTCTTCTACCAGACCTCTACTACCAGACCTCTACTATCAGTGTGAACTCTACTACCAGACCTCTACTACCAGACCTCTACTACCAGACCTCTACTACCAGACCTCTACTGTCAGTGTGAACTCTACTACCAGACCTCTACTACCAGACCTCTACTACCAGACCTCTACTGTCAGTGTGAACTCTACTACCAGACCTCTTCTACCAGACCTCTACTACCAGACCTCTACTATCAGTGTGAACTCTACTACCAGACCTCTACTACCAGACCTCTACTACCAGACCTCTACTACCAGACCTCTACTGTCAGTATGAACTCTACTACCAGACCTCTACTGTGTGTGTGAACTCTACTACCAGACCTCTACTGTCAGTGTGAACTCTACTACCAGACCTCTACTACCAGACCTCTACTACCAGACCTCTACTACCAGACCTCTACTATCAGTGTGAACTCTACTACCAGACCTCTACTGTCAGTGTGAACTCTACTACCAGACCTCTACTACCAGATCTCTACTATCAGTGTGACCTCTACTACCAGACCTCTACTACCAGACCTCTACTGTCAGTGTGAACTCTACTACCAGACCTCTTCTACCAGACCTCTACTACCAGACCTCTACTATCAGTGTGACCTCTACTACCAGACCTCTACTACCAGACCTCTACTGTCAGTGTGAACTCTACTACCAGACCTCTTCTACCAGACCTCTACTACCAGACCTCTACTATCAGTGTGACCTCTACTACCAGACCTCTACTACCAGACCTCTACTGTCAGTATGAACTCTACTACCAGACCTCTACTACCAGACCCCTACTACCAGACCTCTACTGTCAGTGTGACCTCTACTATCAGTGTGAACTCTACTACCAGACCTCTACTACCAGACCTCTACTACCAGACCTCTACTACCAGACCTCTACTGTCAGTGTGAACTCTACTACCAGACCTCTTCTACCAGACCTCTACTACCAGACCTCTACTATCAGTATGAACTCTACTACCAGACCTCTACTATCAGTATGAACTCTACTACCAGACCTCTACTATCAGTATGAACTCTACTACCAGACCTCTACTGTCAGTATGAACTCTACTACCAGACCTCTACTGTCAGTGTGAACTCTTCTACCAGACCTCTACTACCAGACCTCTACTGTCAGTATGAACTCTACTACCAGACCTCTACTACCAGACCCCTACTACCAGACCTCTACTGTCAGTGTGACCTCTACTATCAGTGTGAACTCTACTACCAGACCTCTACTACCAGACCTCTACTACCAGACCTCTACTACCAGACCTCTACTGTCAGTGTGAACTCTACTACCAGACCTCTACTGTCAGTGTGACCTCTACTACCAGACCTCTACTGTCAGTGTGACCTCTACAGTCAGTGTGACCTCTACTACCAGATCTCTACTGTCAGTATGAACTCTACTACCAGACCTCTACTATCAGTGTGAACTCTACTACCAGACCTCTACTGTCAGTGTGAACTCTACTACCAGACCTCTACTACCAGATCTCTACTATCAGTGTGACCTCTACTACCAGACCTCTACTACCAGACCTCTACTGTCAGTGTGAACTCTACTACCAGACCTCTTCTACCAGACCTCTACTACCAGACCTCTACTATCAGTGTGACCTCTACTACCAGACCTCTACTACCAGACCTCTACTGTCAGTGTGAACTCTACTACCAGACCTCTACTACCAGATCTCTACTATCAGTGTGACCTCTACTACCAGACCTCTACTACCAGACCTCTACTGTCAGTGTGAACTCTACTACCAGACCTCTTCTACCAGACCTCTACTACCAGACCTCTACTATCAGTGTGATCTCTACTACCAGACCTCTACTACCAGACCTCTACTGTCAGTGTGAACTCTACTACCAGACCTCTACTGTCAGTTTGAACTCTACTACCAGACCTCTACTATCAGTGTGAACTCTACTACCAGACCTCTACTATCAGTGTGAACTCTACTACCAGACCTCTACTGTCAGTGTGAACTCTACTGTTAGTATGACCTCTACTATCAGTGTGAACTCTACTACCAGACCTCTACTGTCAGTGTGACCTCTACTATCAGTGTGAACTCTACTACCAGACCTCTACTACCAGACCTCTACTACCAGACCTCTACTGTCAGTGTGACCTCTACTACCAGACCTCTACTACCAAACCTCTACTACCAGACCTCTACTGTCAGTGTGAACTCTACTACCAGACCTCTACTGTCAGTGTGAACTCTACTACCAGACCTCTACTACCAGATCTCTACTGTCAGTATGAACTCTACTGTCAGTGTGAACTCTACTACCAGACCTCTACTGTCAGTGTGAACTCTACTACCAGACCTCTACTACCAGACCTCTACTACCAGACCTCTACTACCAGAGCTCTTCTACCAGACCTCTACTACCAGACCTCTACTATCAGTGTGAACTCTACTTCCAGACCTCTACTACCAGACCTCTACTACCAGACCTCTACTACCAGACCTCTACTGTCAGTGTGAACTCTACTACCAGACCTCTACTACCAGACCTCTACTACCAGACCTCTACTGTCAGTGTGAACTCTACTACCAGACCTCTTCTACCAGACCTCTACTACCAGACCTCTACTATCAGTGTGAACTCTACTACCAGACCTCTACTACCAGACCTCTACTACCAGACCTCTACTACCAGACCTCTACTGTCAGTATGAACTCTACTACCAGACCTCTACTGTGTGTGTGAACTCTACTACCAGACCTCTACTGTCAGTGTGAACTCTACTACCAGACCTCTACTACCAGACCTCTACTACCAGACCTCTACTACCAGACCTCTACTGTCAGTGTGACCTCTACTACCAGACCTCTACTACCAAACCTCTACTACCAGACCTCTACTGTCAGTGTGAACTCTACTACCAGACCTCTACTATCAGTATGAACTCTACTACCAGACCTCTACTATCAGTATGAACTCTACTACCAGACCTCTACTGTCAGTATGAACTCTACTACCAGACCTCTACTGTCAGTGTGAACTCTACTACCAGACCTCTACTACCAGACCTCTACTGTCAGTATGAACTCTACTACCAGACCTCTACTACCAGACCTCTACTACCAGACCTCTACTGTAAGTGTGACCTCTACTATCAGTGTGAACTCTACTACCAGACCTCTACTACCAGACCTCTACTACCAGACCTCTACTACCAGACCTCTACTGTCAGTGTGAACTCTACTACCAGACCTCTCCTCTCAGTGTGACCTCTACTACCAGACCTCTACTGTCAGTGTGACCTCTACTGTCAGTGTGACCTCTACTACCAGATCTCTACTGTCAGTATGAACTCTACTACCAGACCTCTACTATCAGTGTGAACTCTACTACCAGACCTCTACTGTCAGTGTGAACTCTACTACCAGACCTCTACTACCAGATCTCTACTATCAGTGTGACCTCTACTACCAGACCTCTACTACCAGACCTCTACTGTCAGTGTGAACTCTACTACCAGACCTCTTCTACCAGACCTCTACTACCAGACCTCTACTATCAGTGTGACCTCTACTACCAGACCTCTACTACCAGACCTCTACTGTCAGTGTGAACTCTACTACCAGACCTCTTCTACCAGACCTCTACTACCAGACCTCTACTATCAGTGTGACCTCTACTGTCAGTGTGAACTCTACTACCAGACCTCTACTGTCAGTGTGAACTCTACTACCAGACCTCTACTATCAGTGTGACCTCTACTACCAGACCTCTACTATCAGTGTGAACTCTACTACCAGACCTCTACTGTCAGTGTGAACTCTACTGTTAGTATGACCTCTACTATCAGTGTGAACTCTACTACCAGACCTCTACTGTCAGTGTGACCTCTACTATCAGTGTGAACTCTACTACCAGACCTCTACTACCAGACCTCTACTACCAGACCTCTACTGTCAGTGTGACCTCTACTACCAGACCTCTACTACCAAACCTCTACTACCAGACCTCTACTGTCAGTGTGAACTCTACTACCAGACCTCTACTGTCAGTGTGAACTCTACTACCAGACCTCTACTACCAGATCTCTACTGTCAGTATGAACTCTACTGTCAGTGTGAACTTTACTACCAGACCTCTACTGTCAGTGTGAACTCTACTACCAGACCTCTACTACCAGACCTCTACTACCAGACCTCTACTATCAGTGTGAACTCTACTACCAGACCTCTACTGTCAGTGTGAACTCTACTACCAGACCTCTACTACCAGATCTCTACTATCAGTGTGACCTCTACTACCAGACCTCTACTACCAGACCTCTACTGTCAGTGTGAACTCTTCTACCAGACCTCTTCTACCAGACCTCTACTACCAGACCTCTACTATCAGTGTGAACTCTACTACCAGACCTCTACTACCAGACCTCTACTACCAGACCTCTACTACCAGACCTCTACTGTCAGTGTGAACTCTACCAGACCTCTACTACCAGACCTCTACTACCAGACCTCTACTGTCAGTGTGAACTCTACTATCAGACCTCTTCTACCAGACCTCTACTACCAGACCTATAGTATCAGTGTGAACTCTACTACCAGACCTCTACTACCAGACCTCTACTACCAGACCTCTACTACCAGACCTCTACTATCAGTATGAACTCTACTACCAGACCTCTACTATCAGTATGAACTGTACTACCAGACCTCTACTATCAGTATGAACTCTACTACCAGACCTCTACTATCAGTATGAACTCTACTACCAGACCTCTACTGTCAGTATGAACTCTACTACCAGACCTCTACTGTCAGTGTGAACTCTACTACCAGACCTCTACTACCAGACCTCTACTGTCAGTATGAACTCTACTACCAGACCTCTACTACCAGACCTCTACTACCAGACCTCTACTGTCAGTGTGACCTCTACTATCAGTGTGAACTCTACCACCAGACCTCTACTACCAGACCTCTACTACCAGACCTCTACTACCAGACCTCTACTGTCAGTGTGAACTCTACTACCAGACCTCTCCTGTCAGTGTGACCTCTACTACCAGACCTCTACTGTCAGTGTGACCTCTACTGTCAGTGTGACCTCTACTACCAGATCTCTACTGTCAGTATGAACTCTACTACCAGACCTCTACTATCAGTGTGAACTCTACTACCAGACCTCTACTGTCAGTGTGAACTCTACTACCAGACCTCTACTACCAGATCTCTACTATCAGTGTGACCTCTACTACCAGACCTCCACTACCAGACCTCTACTGTCAGTGTGAACTCTACTACCAGACCTCTTCTACCAGACCTCTACTACCAGACCTCTACTATCAGTGTGACCTCTACTACCAGACCTCTACTACCAGACCTCTACTATCAGTGTGACCTCTACTACCAGACCTCTACTACCAGACCTCTACTGTCAGTTTGAACTCTACTACCAGACCTCTACTGTCAGTGTGAACTCTACTACCAGACCTCTACTACCAGATCTCTACTATCAGTGTGACCTCTACTACCAGACCTCTACTACCAGACCTCTACTGTCAGTGTGAACTCTACTACCAGACCTCTTCTACCAGACCTCTACTACCAGACCTCTACTGTCAGTGTGACCTCTACTACCAGACCTCTACTACCAGACCTCTACTGTCAGTGTGACCTCTACTACCAGACCCTCTACTACCAGACCCTCTACCAGACTACCAGACCTCTACTATCAGTGTGACCTCTACTACCAGACCTCTACTGTCAATGTGAACTCTACTACCAGACCTCTACTACCAGAGCTCTACTACCAGACCTCTACTACCAGACCTCTACTACCAGACCTCTACTGTCAGTGTGACCTCTACTACCAGACCTCTACTATCAGTGTGAACTCTACTACCAGACCTCTACTGTCAGTGTGAACTCTACTACCAGACCTCTACTGTCAGTGTGAACTCTACTACCAGACCTCTACTATCAGTATGAACTCTACTACCAGACCTCTACTGTCAGTATGAACTCTACTACCAGACCTCTACTGTCAGTGTGAACTCTACTACCAGACCTCTACTACCAGACCTCTACTACCAGACCTCTACTACCAGACCTCTACTGTCAGTGTGAACTCTACTACCAGACCTCTACTACCAGACCGTTACTACCAGACCTCTACTACCAGACCTCTACTACCAGACCTCTACTACCAGACCTCTACTGTCAGTGTGACCTCTACTACCAGACCTCTACTGTCAGTGTGATCTCTACTGTCAGTGTGACCTCTACTGTCAGTGTGAACTCTACTACCAGACCTCTACTATCAGTGTGAACTCTACTACCAGACCTCTACTGTCAGTATGACCTCTACTGGCAGTGTGAACTCTACTACCAGACCTCTACTACCAGACCTCTACTGTCAGTATGAACTCTACTACCAGACCTCTACTGTCAGTATGAACTCTACTACCAGACCTCTACTGTCAGTGTGAACTCTACTACAAGACCTCTACTGTCAGTTTGAACTCTACTGTTAGTATGACCTCTACTGTCAGTATGAACTCTACTGTCAGTGTGAACTCTACTGTCAGTGTGAACTCTACTACCAGACCTCTACTGTCAGTTTGAACTCTACTACCAGACCTCTACTGTCAGTTTGAACTCTACTACCAGACCTCTACTGTCAGTTTGAACTCTACTACCAGACCTCTACTACCAGACCTCTACTGTCAGTGTGAACTCTACTACCAGACCTCTACTGTCAGTATGAACTCTACTACCAGACCTCTACTACCAGACCTCTACTGTCAGTGTGAACTCTACTACCAGACCTCTACTGTCAGTTTGAACTCTACTACCAGACCTCTACTGTCAGTATGAACTCTACTACCAGACCTCTACTACCAGACCTCTACTACCAGACCTCTACTGTCAGTGTGAACTCTACTACCAGACCTCTTCTACCAGACCTCTACTACCAGACCTCTACTACCAGACCTCTACTGTCAGTGTGACCTCTACTACCAGACCTCTACTGTCAGTGTGAACTCTACTACCAGACCTCTACTGTCAGTGTGAACTCTACTACCAGACCTCTACTGTCAGTATGAACTCTACTACCAGACCTCTACTGTCAGTGTGAACTCTACTACCAGACCTCTACTACCAGACCTCTACTACCAGACCTCTACTACCAGACCTCTACTGTCAGTGTGAACTCTACTACCAGACCTCTACTACCAGACCGTTACTACCAGACCTCTACTACCAGACCTCTACTACCAGACCTCTACTACCAGACCTCTACTGTCAGTGTGACCTCTACTACCAGACCTCTACTGTCAGTGTGATCTCTACTGTCAGTGTGACCTCTACTGTCAGTGTGAACTCTACTACCAGACCTCTACTATCAGTGTGAACTCTACTACCAGACCTCTACTGTCAGTATGACCTCTACTGGCAGTGTGAACTCTACTACCAGACCTCTACTACCAGACCTCTACTGTCAGTATGAACTCTACTACCAGACCTCTACTGTCAGTATGAACTCTACTACCAGACCTCTACTGTCAGTGTGAACTCTACTACAAGACCTCTACTGTCAGTTTGAACTCTACTGTTAGTATGACCTCTACTGTCAGTATGAACTCTACTGTCAGTGTGAACTCTACTGTCAGTGTGAACTCTACTACCAGACCTCTACTGTCAGTTTGAACTCTACTACCAGACCTCTACTGTCAGTTTGAACTCTACTACCAGACCTCTACTGTCAGTTTGAACTCTACTACCAGACCTCTACTACCAGACCTCTACTGTCAGTGTGAACTCTACTACCAGACCTCTACTGTCAGTATGAACTCTACTACCAGACCTCTACTACCAGACCTCTACTGTCAGTGTGAACTCTACTACCAGACCTCTACTGTCAGTTTGAACTCTACTACCAGACCTCTACTGTCAGTATGAACTCTACTACCAGACCTCTACTACCAGACCTCTACTACCAGACCTCTACTGTCAGTGTGAACTCTACTACCAGACCTCTTCTACCAGACCTCTACTACCAGACCTCTACTACCAGACCTCTACTGTCAGTGTGACCTCTACTACCAGACCTCTACTGTCAGTGTGAACTCTACTACCAGACCTCTACTGTCAGTGTGAACTCTACTACCAGACCTCTACTACCAGACCTCTACTGTCAGTGTGAACTCTACTACCAGACCTCTTCTACCAGACCTCTACTACCAGACCTCTACTACCAGACCTCTACTGTCAGTGTGACCTCTACTACCAGACCTCTTCTGTCAGTATGACCTCTACTGTCAGTGTGACCTCTACTGTCAGTTTGAACTCTACTACCAGACCTCTACTACCAGATCTCTACTGTCAGTTTGAACTCTACTACCAGACCTCTACTACCAGACCTCTACTGTCAGTATGAACTCTACTACCAGACCTCTACTGTCAGTGTGAACTCTACTACCAGACCTCTACTGTCAGTGTGAACTCTACTACCAGACCTCTTCTGTCAGTATGACCTCTACTGTCAGTTTGAACTCTACTACCAGACCTCTACTACCAGATCTCTACTGTCAGTTTGAACTCTACTACCAGACCTCTACTACCAGACCTCTACTGTCAGTATGAACTCTACTACCAGACCTCTACTGTCAGTGTGAACTCTACTACCAGACCTCTACTGTCAGTGTGACCTCTACTACCAGACCTCTACTGTCAGTGTGACCTCTACTACCAGACTTCTACTGTCAGTTTGAACTCTACTACCAGACCTCTACTGTCAGTATGAACTCTACTACCAGACCTCTACTACCAGACCTCTACTGTCAGTGTGAACTCTACTACCAGACCTCTTCTACCAGACCTCTACTACCAGACCTCTACTGTCAGTGTGACCTCTACTACCAGACCTCTACTACCAGACCTCTACTGTCAGTGTGACCTCTACTACCAGACCTCTACTACCAGACCTCTACTGTCAGTGTGACCTCTACTACCAGACCTCTACTACCAGACCTCTACTACCAGACCTCTACTATCAGTGTGACCTCTACTACCAGACCTCTACTGTCAATGTGAACTCTACTACCAGACCTCTACTACCAGAGCTCTACTACCAGACCTCTACTACCAGACCTCTACTACCAGACCTCTACTGTCAGTGTGACCTCTACTACCAGACCTCTACTATCAGTGTGAACTCTACTACCAGACCTCTACTGTCAGTGTGAACTCTACTACCAGACCTCTACTGTCAGTGTGAACTCTACTACCAGACCTCTACTATCAGTATGAACTCTACTA
Organism: Oncorhynchus nerka; assembly: GCF_034236695.1. NCBI lineage: Eukaryota > Metazoa > Chordata > Actinopteri > Salmoniformes > Salmonidae > Oncorhynchus > Oncorhynchus nerka. The sequence goes on from NC_088419.1 coordinate 1,023,828, forward strand.
CCAGACCTCTACTGTCAGTATGAACTCTACTACCAGACCTCTACTGTCAGTGTGAACTCTACTACCAGACCTCTACTACCAGACCTCTACTACCAGACCTCTACTACCAGACCTCTACTGTCAGTGTGAACTCTACTACCAGACCTCTACTACCAGACCGTTACTACCAGACCTCTACTACCAGACCTCTACTACCAGACCTCTACTACCAGACCTCTACTGTCAGTGTGACCTCTACTACCAGACCTCTACTGTCAGTGTGATCTCTACTGTCAGTGTGACCTCTACTGTCAGTGTGAACTCTACTACCAGACCTCTACTATCAGTGTGAACTCTACTACCAGACCTCTACTGTCAGTATGACCTCTACTGGCAGTGTGAACTCTACTACCAGACCTCTACTACCAGACCTCTACTGTCAGTATGAACTCTACTACCAGACCTCTACTGTCAGTATGAACTCTACTACCAGACCTCTACTGTCAGTGTGAACTCTACTACAAGACCTCTACTGTCAGTTTGAACTCTACTGTTAGTATGACCTCTACTGTCAGTATGAACTCTACTGTCAGTGTGAACTCTACTGTCAGTGTGAACTCTACTACCAGACCTCTACTGTCAGTTTGAACTCTACTACCAGACCTCTACTGTCAGTTTGAACTCTACTACCAGACCTCTACTGTCAGTTTGAACTCTACTACCAGACCTCTACTACCAGACCTCTACTGTCAGTGTGAACTCTACTACCAGACCTCTACTGTCAGTATGAACTCTACTACCAGACCTCTACTACCAGACCTCTACTGTCAGTGTGAACTCTACTACCAGACCTCTACTGTCAGTTTGAACTCTACTACCAGACCTCTACTGTCAGTATGAACTCTACTACCAGACCTCTACTACCAGACCTCTACTACCAGACCTCTACTGTCAGTGTGAACTCTACTACCAGACCTCTTCTACCAGACCTCTACTACCAGACCTCTACTACCAGACCTCTACTGTCAGTGTGACCTCTACTACCAGACCTCTACTGTCAGTGTGAACTCTACTACCAGACCTCTACTGTCAGTGTGAACTCTACTACCAGACCTCTACTGTCAGTATGAACTCTACTACCAGACCTCTACTGTCAGTGTGAACTCTACTACCAGACCTCTACTACCAGACCTCTACTACCAGACCTCTACTACCAGACCTCTACTGTCAGTGTGAACTCTACTACCAGACCTCTACTACCAGACCGTTACTACCAGACCTCTACTACCAGACCTCTACTACCAGACCTCTACTACCAGACCTCTACTGTCAGTGTGACCTCTACTACCAGACCTCTACTGTCAGTGTGATCTCTACTGTCAGTGTGACCTCTACTGTCAGTGTGAACTCTACTACCAGACCTCTACTATCAGTGTGAACTCTACTACCAGACCTCTACTGTCAGTATGACCTCTACTGGCAGTGTGAACTCTACTACCAGACCTCTACTACCAGACCTCTACTGTCAGTATGAACTCTACTACCAGACCTCTACTGTCAGTATGAACTCTACTACCAGACCTCTACTGTCAGTGTGAACTCTACTACAAGACCTCTACTGTCAGTTTGAACTCTACTGTTAGTATGACCTCTACTGTCAGTATGAACTCTACTGTCAGTGTGAACTCTACTGTCAGTGTGAACTCTACTACCAGACCTCTACTGTCAGTTTGAACTCTACTACCAGACCTCTACTGTCAGTTTGAACTCTACTACCAGACCTCTACTGTCAGTTTGAACTCTACTACCAGACCTCTACTACCAGACCTCTACTGTCAGTGTGAACTCTACTACCAGACCTCTACTGTCAGTATGAACTCTACTACCAGACCTCTACTACCAGACCTCTACTGTCAGTGTGAACTCTACTACCAGACCTCTACTGTCAGTTTGAACTCTACTACCAGACCTCTACTGTCAGTATGAACTCTACTACCAGACCTCTACTACCAGACCTCTACTACCAGACCTCTACTGTCAGTGTGAACTCTACTACCAGACCTCTTCTACCAGACCTCTACTACCAGACCTCTACTACCAGACCTCTACTGTCAGTGTGACCTCTACTACCAGACCTCTACTGTCAGTGTGAACTCTACTACCAGACCTCTACTGTCAGTGTGAACTCTACTACCAGACCTCTACTACCAGACCTCTACTGTCAGTGTGAACTCTACTACCAGACCTCTTCTACCAGACCTCTACTACCAGACCTCTACTACCAGACCTCTACTGTCAGTGTGACCTCTACTACCAGACCTCTTCTGTCAGTATGACCTCTACTGTCAGTGTGACCTCTACTGTCAGTTTGAACTCTACTACCAGACCTCTACTACCAGATCTCTACTGTCAGTTTGAACTCTACTACCAGACCTCTACTACCAGACCTCTACTGTCAGTATGAACTCTACTACCAGACCTCTACTGTCAGTGTGAACTCTACTACCAGACCTCTACTGTCAGTGTGAACTCTACTACCAGACCTCTTCTGTCAGTATGACCTCTACTGTCAGTTTGAACTCTACTACCAGACCTCTACTACCAGATCTCTACTGTCAGTTTGAACTCTACTACCAGACCTCTACTACCAGACCTCTACTGTCAGTATGAACTCTACTACCAGACCTCTACTGTCAGTGTGAACTCTACTACCAGACCTCTACTGTCAGTGTGACCTCTACTACCAGACCTCTACTGTCAGTGTGACCTCTACTACCAGACTTCTACTGTCAGTTTGAACTCTACTACCAGACCTCTACTGTCAGTATGAACTCTACTACCAGACCTCTACTACCAGACCTCTACTGTCAGTGTGAACTCTACTACCAGACCTCTACTGTCAGTATGAACTCTACTACCAGACCTCTACTACCAGATCTCTACTGTCAGTGTGAACTCTACTACCAGACCTCTACTACCAGACCTCTACTGTCAGTTTGAACTCTACTACCAGACCTCTACTACCAGACCTCTACTGTCAGTATGAACTCTACTACCAGACCTCTACTGTCAGTGTGAACTCTACTACGAGACCTCTACTGTCAGTGTGACCTCTACTACCAGACCTCTACTGTCAGTGTGACCTCTACTACCAGACCTCTACTGTCAGTTTGAACTCTACTACCAGACCTCTACTGTCAGTATGAACTCTACTACCAGACCTCTACTACCAGACCGCTACTGTCAGTATGAACTCTACTACCAGACCTCTACTGTCAGTGTGAACTCTACTACCAGACCTCTACTGTCAGTGTGACCTCTACTACCAGACCTCTACTGTCAGTGTGACCTCTACTACCAGACTTCTACTGTCAGTTTGAACTCTACTACCAGACCTCTACTGTCAGTATGAACTCTACTACCAGACCTCTACTACCAGACCTCTACTGTCAGTGTGAACTCTACTACCAGACCTCTACTGTCAGTATGAACTCTACTACCAGACCTCTACTACCAGATCTCTACTGTCAGTGTGAACTCTACTACCAGACCTCTACTACCAGACCTCTACTGTCAGTTTGAACTCTACTACCAGACCTCTACTACCAGACCTCTACTGTCAGTATGAACTCTACTACCAGACCTCTACTGTCAGTGTGAACTCTACTACGAGACCTCTACTGTCAGTGTGACCTCTACTACCAGACCTCTACTGTCAGTGTGACCTCTACTACCAGACCTCTACTGTCAGTTTGAACTCTACTACCAGACGTCTACTGTCAGTATGAACTCTACTACCAGACCTCTACTACCAGACCTCTACTGTCAGTGTGAACTCTACTACCAGACCTCTACTGTCAGTATGAACTCTACTACCAGACCTCTACTACCAGATCTCTACTGTCAGTGTGAACTCTACTACCAGACCACTACTACCAGACCTCTACAATCAGTTTGAACTCTACTACCAGACCTCTACTGTCAGTGTGAACTCTACTACCAGACCTCTACTGTCAGTGTGAACTCTACTACCAGACCTCTTCTGTCAGTATGACCTCTACTGTCAGTGTGACCTCTACTGTCAGTTTGAACTCTACTACCAGACCTCTACTACCAGATCTCTACTGTCAGTTTGAACTCTACTACCAGACCTCTACTACCAGACCTCTACTGTCAGTATGAACTCTACTACCAGACCTCTACTGTCAGTGTGAACTCTACTACCAGACCTCTACTGTCAGTGTGACCTCTACTACCAGACCTCTACTGTCAGTGTGACCTCTACTACCAGACCTCTACTGTCCGTTTGAACTCTACTACCAGACCTCTACTGTCAGTATGAACTCTACTACCAGACCTCTACTACCAGACCTCTACTGTCAGTATGAACTCTACTACCAGACCTCTACTGTCAGTGTGAACTCTACTACCAGACCTCTACTGTCAGTGTGACCTCTACTACCAGACCTCTACTGTCAGTGTGACCTCTACTACCAGACCTCTACTGTCAGTTTGAACTCTACTACCAGACCTCTACTGTCAGTATGAACTCTACTACCAGACCTCTACTACCAGACCTCTACTGTCAGTGTGAACTCTACTACCAGACCTCTACTGTCAGTATGAACTCTACTACCAGACCTCTACTACCAGACCTCTACTGTCAGTGTGAACTCTACTACCAGACCTCTACTGTCAGTTTGAACTCTACTACCAGACCTCTACTGTCAGTATGAACTCTACTACCAGACCTCTACTACCAGACCTCTACTACCAGACCTCTACTGTCAGTGTGAACTCTACTACCAGACCTCTTCTACCAGACCTCTACTACCAGACCTCTACTACCAGATCTCTACTGTCAGTGTGACCTCTACTACCAGACCTCTACTGTCAGTGTGAACTCTACTACCAGACCTCTACTGTCAGTGTGAACTCTACTACCAGACCTCTACTACCAGACCTCTACTGTCAGTGTGAACTCTACTACCAGACCTCTTCTACCAGACCTCTACTACCAGACCTCTACTACCAGACCTCTACTGTCAGTGTGACCTCTACTACCAGACCTCTACTGTCAGTGTGAACTCTACTACCAGACCTCTACTGTCAGTGTGAACTCTACTACCAGACCTCTACTACCAGACCTCTACTGTCAGTGTGAACTCTACTACCAGACCTCTACTGTCAGTATGAACTCTACTACCAGACCTCTACTACCAGACCTCTACTGTCAGTGTGAACTCTACTACCAGACCTCTACTGTCAGTTTGAACTCTACTACCAGACCTCTACTGTCAGTATGAACTCTACTACCAGACCTCTACTACCAGACCTCTACTACCAGACCTCTACTGTCAGTGTGAACTCTACTACCAGACCTCTTCTACCAGACCTCTACTACCAGACCTCTACTACCAGATCTCTACTGTCAGTGTGACCTCTACTACCAGACCTCTACTGTCAGTGTGAACTCTACTACCAGACCTCTACTGTCAGTGTGAACTCTACTACCAGACCTCTACTACCAGACCTCTACTGTCAGTGTGAACTCTACTACCAGACCTCTTCTACCAGACCTCTACTACCAGACCTCTACTACCAGACCTCTACTGTCAGTGTGACCTCTACTACCAGACCTCTACTGTCAGTGTGAACTCTACTACCAGACCTCTACTGTCAGTGTGAACTCTACTACCAGACCTCTACTGTCAGTGTGACCTCTACTACCAGACCTCTACTGTCAGTATGAACTCTACTACCAGACCTCTACTGTCAGTGTGAACTCTACTACCAGACCTCTACTACCAGACCTCTACTACCAGACCTCTACTGTCAGTATGAACTCTACTACCAGACCTCTACTGTCAGTGTGACCTCTACTACCAGACCTCTACTGTCAGTATGACCTCTACTGTCAGTGTGAACTCTACTACCAGACCTCTACTGTCAGTTTGAACTCTACTACCAGACCTCTACTGTCAGTTTGAACTCTACTACCAGACCTCTACTGTCAGTATGAACTCTACTACCAGACCTCTACTGTCAGTATGACCTCTACTGTCAGTGTGAACTCTACTACCAGACCTCTACTATCAGTGTGAACTCTACTACCAGACCTCTACTGTCAGTTTGAACACTACTACCAGACCTCTACTACCAGATCTCTACTGTCAGTGTGAACTCTACTACCAGACCTCTACTGTCAGTGTGAACTCTACTACCAGACCTCTACTGTCAGTGTGAACTCTACTACCAGACCTCTACTACCAGACCTCTACTATCAGTGTGAACTCTACTACCAGACCTCTACTGTCAGTGTGAACTCTACTACCAGACCTCTACTACCAGACCTCTACTACCAGACCTCTACTACCAGACCTCTACTACCAGATCTCTACTGTCAGTATGAACTCTACTGTCAGTGTGAACTCTACTACCAGACCTCTACTGTCAGTATGAACTCTACTGTCAGTGTGAACTCTACTACCAGACCTCTACTGTCAGTGTGACCTCTACTACCAGACCTCTACTGTCAGTGTGAACTCTACTACCAGAACTCTACTGTCAGTTTGAACTCTACTACCAGACCTCTACTGTCAGTTTGAACTCTACTACCAGACCTCTACTACCAGATCTCTACTGTCAGTGTGAACTCTACTACCAGACCTCTACTGTCAGTGTGAACTCTACTACCAGACCTCTACTGTCAGTACGAACTCTACTACCAGACCTCTACTGTCAGTGTGAACTCTACTACCAGACCTCTACTACCAGACCTCTACTGTCAGTGTGAACTCTACTACCAGACCTCTACTACCAGACCTCTACTACCAGACCTCTACTACCAGATCTCTACTGTCAGTATGAACTCTACTGTCAGTGTGAACTCTACTACCAGACCTCTACTGTCAGTGTGAACTCTACTACCAGACCTCTACTGTCAGTGTGAACTCTACTACCAGACCTCTACTACCAGACCTCTACTGTCAGTGTGAACTCTACTACCAGACCTCTACTACCAGACCTCTACTACCAGACCTCTACTACCAGATCTCTACTGTCAGTATGAACTCTACTGTCAGTGTGAACTCTACTACCAGACCTCTACTGTCAATGTGAACTCTACTACCAGACCTCTACTACCAGACCTCTACTATCAGTGTGAACTCTACTACCAGACCTCTACTGTCAGTGTGAACTCTACTACCAGACCTCTACTACCAGACCTCTACTACCAGACCTCTACTACCAGACCTCTACTACCAGATCTCTACTGTCAGTATGAACTCTACTGTCAGTGTGAACTCTACTACCAGACCTCTACTGTCAGTATGAACTCTACTGTCAGTGTGAACTCTACTACCAGACCTCTACTGTCAGTGTGACCTCTACTACCAGACCTCTACTGTCAGTGTGAACTCTACTACCAGAACTCTACTGTCAGTTTGAACTCTACTACCAGACCTCTACTGTCAGTTTGAACTCTACTACCAGACCTCTACTACCAGATCTCTACTGTCAGTGTGAACTCTACTACCAGACCTCTACTGTCAGTGTGAACTCTACTACCAGACCTCTACTGTCAGTATGAACTCTACTACCAGACCTCTACTGTCAGTGTGAACTCTACTACCAGACCTCTACTACCAGACCTCTACTGTCAGTGTGAACTCTACTACCAGACCTCTACTACCAGACCTCTACTACCAGACCTCTACTACCAGATCTCTACTGTCAGTATGAACTCTACTGTCAGTGTGAACTCTACTACCAGACCTCTACTGTCAGTGTGAACTCTACTACCAGACCTCTACTGTCAGTGTGAACTCTACTACCAGACCTCTACTGTCAGTGTGAACTCTACTACCAGACCTCTACTACCAGACCTCTACTACCAGACCTATACTACCAGATCTCTACTGTCAGTATGAACTCTACTGTCAGTGTGAACTCTACTACCAGACCTCTACTGTCAATGTGAACTCTACTACCAGACCTCTACTACCAGACCTCTACTATCAGTGTGAACTCTACTACCAGACCTCTACTGTCAGTGTGAACTCTACTACCAGACCTCTACTACCAGACCTCTACTACCAGACCTCTACTACCAGATCTCTACTGTCAGTATGAACTCTACTGTCAGTGTGAACTCTACTACCAGACCTCTACTGTCAGTATGAACTCTACTGTCAGTGTGAACTCTACTACCAGACCTCTACTGTCAGTGTGACCTCTACTACCAGACCTCTACTGTCAGTGTGAACTCTACTACCAGAACTCTACTGTCAGTTTGAACTCTACTACCAGACCTCTACTGTCAGTTTGAACTCTACTACCAGACCTCTACTACCAGATCTCTACTGTCAGTGTGAACTCTACTACCAGACCTCTACTGTCAGTGTGAACTCTACTACCAGACCTCTACTGTCAGTATGAACTCTACTACCAGACCTCTACTGTCAGTGTGAACTCTACTACCAGACCTCTACTACCAGACCTCTACTGTCAGTGTGAACTCTACTACCAGACCTCTACTACCAGACCTCTACTACCAGACCTCTACTACCAGATCTCTACTGTCAGTATGAACTCTACTGTCAGTGTGAACTCTACTACCAGACCTCTACTGTCAGTGTGAACTCTACTACCAGACCTCTACTACCAGACCTCTACTGTCAGTGTGAACTCTACTACCAGACCTCTACTACCAGATCTCTACTGTCAGTGTGAACTCTACTACCAGACCTCTACTGTCAGTGTGAACTCTACTACCAGACCTCTACTGTCAGTATGAACTCTACTACCAGACCTCTACTGTCAGTGTGAACTCTACTACCAGACCTCTACTACCAGACCTCTACTGTCAGTGTGAACTCTACTACCAGACCTCTACTACCAGACCTCTACTACCAGACCTCTACTACCAGATCTCTACTGTCAGTATGAACTCTACTGTCAGTGTGAACTCTACTACCAGACCTCTACTGTCAGTGTGAACTCTACTACCAGACCTCTACTGTCAGTGTGAACTCTACTACCAGACCTCTACTACCAGACCTCTACTGTCAGTGTGAACTCTACTACCAGACCTCTACTACCAGACCTCTACTACCAGACCTCTACTACCAGATCTCTACTGTCAGTATGAACTCTACTGTCAGTGTGAACTCTACTACCAGACCTCTACTGTCAATGTGAACTCTACTACCAGACCTCTACTACCAGACCTCTACTATCAGTGTGAACTCTACTACCAGACCTCTACTGTCAGTGTGAACTCTACTACCAGACCTCTACTACCAGACCTCTACTACCAGACCTCTACTACCAGACCTCTACTACCAGATCTCTACTGTCAGTATGAACTCTACTGTCAGTGTGAACTCTACTACCAGACCTCTACTGTCAGTATGAACTCTACTGTCAGTGTGAACTCTACTACCAGACCTCTACTGTCAGTGTGACCTCTACTACCAGACCTCTACTGTCAGTGTGAACTCTACTACCAGAACTCTACTGTCAGTTTGAACTCTACTACCAGACCTCTACTGTCAGTTTGAACTCTACTACCAGACCTCTACTACCAGATCTCTACTGTCAGTGTGAACTCTACTACCAGACCTCTACTGTCAGTGTGAACTCTACTACCAGACCTCTACTGTCAGTATGAACTCTACTACCAGACCTCTACTGTCAGTGTGAACTCTACTACCAGACCTCTACTACCAGACCTCTACTGTCAGTGTGAACTCTACTACCAGACCTCTACTACCAGACCTCTACTACCAGACCTCTACTACCAGATCTCTACTGTCAGTATGAACTCTACTGTCAGTGTGAACTCTACTACCAGACCTCTACTGTCAGTGTGAACTCTACTACCAGACCTCTACTACCAGACCTCTACTGTCAGTGTGAACTCTACTACCAGACCTCTACTACCAGACCTCTACTATCAGTGTGAACTCTACTACCAGACCTCTACTGTCAGTGTGAACTCTACTACCATACCTCTACTACCAGACCTCTACTACCAGACCTCTACTACCAGACCTCTACTACCAGACCTCTACTACCAGACCTCTACTGTCAGTGTGACCTCTACTGTCAGTGTGACCCCTACTGTCAGTGTGAACTCTACTACCAGACCTCTACTACCAGACCTCTACTACCAGACCACTACTACCAGACCTCTACTACCAGATCTCTACTGTCAGTATGAACTCTACTGTCAGTGTGAACTCTACTACCAGACCTCTACTGTCAGTGTGAACTCTACTACCAGACCTCTACTACCAGACCTCTACTACCAGACCTCTACTACCAGACCTCTACTGTCAGTGTGACCTCTACTGTCAGTGTGATCCCTACTGTCAGTGTGAACTCTACTACCAGACCTCTACTGTCAGTGTGAACTCTACTACCAGACCTCTACTGTCAGTATGAACTCTACTACCAGACCTCTACTGTCAGTGTGAACTCTACTACCAGACCTCTACTACCAGACCTCTACTACCAGACCTCTACTACCAGATCTCTACTGTCAGTATGAACTCTACTGTCAGTGTGAACTCTACTACCAGACCTCTACTGTCAGTGTGAACTCTACTACCAGACCTCTACTGTCAGTGTGAACTCTACTACCAGACCTCTACTACCAGACCTCTACTGTCAGTGTGAACTCTACTACCAGACCTCTACTACCAGACCTCTACTATCAGTGTGAACTCTACTACCAGACCTCTACTGTCAGTGTGAACTCTACTACCAGACCTCTACTACCAGACCTCTACTACCAGACCTCTACTACCAGACCTCTACTACCAGACCTCTACTACCAGACCTCTACTGTCAGTGTGACCTCTACTGTCAGTGTGACCCCTACTGTCAGTGTGAACTCTACTACCAGACCTCTACTACCAGACCTCTACTACCAGACCTCTACTACCAGACCTCTACTACCAGATCTCTACTGTCAGTATGAACTCTACTGTCAGTGTGAACTCTACTACCAGACCTCTACTGTCAGTGTGAACTCTACTACCAGACCTCTACTACCAGACCTCTACTACCAGACCTCTACTACCAGACCTCTACTGTCAGTGTGACCTCTACTGTCAGTTTGACCCCTACTGTCAGTGTGAACTCTACTACCAGACCTCTACTGTCAGTGTGAACTCTACTACCAGACCTCTTCTACCAGACGTCTACTACCAGACCTCTACTATCAGTGTGAACTCTACTACCAGACCTCTACTACCAGACCTCTACTACCAGACCTCTACTACCAGACCTCAACTGTCAGTGTGAACTCTACTACCAGACCTCTACTATCAGTGTGAACTCTACTACCAGACCTCTACTGTCAGTATGACCTCTACTGTCAGTGTGACCTCTACTGTCAGTTTGAACTCTACTACCAGACCTCTCCTATCAGTATGAACTCTACTACCAGACCTCTACTGTCAGTGTGAACTCTACTACCAGACCTCTACTACCAGACCTCTACTACCAGACCTCTACTGTCAGTGTGAACTCTACTACCAGACCTCTACTACCAGACCTCTACTGTCAGTGTGAACTCTACTACCAGACCCCTACTGTCAGTTTGAACTCTACTACCAGACCTCTACTGTCAGTATGAACTCTACTACCAGACCTCTACTGTCAGTGTGAACTCTACTACCAGACCTCTACTACCAGACCTCTACTACCAGACCTCTACTGTCAGTATGAACTCTACTACCAGACCTCTACTGTCAGTGTGAACTCTACTACCAGACCTCTACTGTCAGTGTGAACTCTACTACCAGACCTCTACTGTCAGTGTGAACTCTACTACCAGACCTCTACTACCAGACCTCTACTGTCAGTGTGAACTCTACTACCAGACCTCTACTACCAGACCTCTACTACCAGACCTCTACTACCAGATCTCTACTGTCAGTTTGAACTCTACTACCAGACCTCTACTGTCAGTTTGAACTCTACTACCAGACCTCTACTGTCAGTTTGAACTCTACTACCAGACCTCTACTGTCAGTATGAACTCTACTACCAGACCTCTACTGTCAGTATGACCTCTACTGTCAGTGTGAACTCTACTACCAGACCTCTACTATCAGTGTGAACTCTACTACCAGACCTCTACTGTCAGTTTGAACTCTACTACCAGACCTCTACTACCAGATCTCTACTGTCAGTGTGAACTCTACTACCAGACCTCTACTGTCAGTGTGAACTCTACTACCAGACCTCTACTATCAGTGTGAACTCTACTACCAGACCTCTACTATCAGTGAGACCTCTACTACCAGACCTCTACTGTCAGTGTGACCTCTACTATCAGTGTGAACTCTACTACCAGACCTCTACTGTCAGTGTGAACTCTACTACCAGACCTCTACTGTCAGTATGAACTCTCCTATCAGTGTGAACTCTACTACCAGACCTCTACTGTCAGTGTGAACTCTACTACCAGACCTCTACTACCAGACCTCTACTGTCAGTATGAACTCTACTACCAGACCTCTACTGTCAGTATGACCTCTACTGTCAGTGTGACCTCTACTGTCAGTGTGAACTCTACTACCAGACATCTACTACCAGACCTCTACTGTCAGTTTGAACTCTACTACCAGACCTCTACTGTCAGTTTGAACTCTACTACCAGACCTCTACTATCAGTGTGAACTCTACTACCAGACCTCTACTGTCAGTGTGACCTCTACTACCAGACCTCTACTGTCAGTATGACCTCTACTGTCAGTGTGAACTCTACTACCAGACCTCTACTGTCAGTATGACCTCTACTGTCAGTGTGAACTCTACTACCAGACCTCTACTGTCAGTGTGAACTCTACTACCAGACCTCTACTGTCAGTGTGAACTCTACTGTTAGTATGACCTCTACTGTCAGTGTGAACTCTACTGTTAGTATGACCTCTACTGTCAGTGTGAACTCTACTACCAGACCTCTACTGTCAGTTTGAACTCTACTACCAGACCTCTACTGTCAGTGTGAACTCTACTACCAGACCTCTACTGTCAGTGTGACCTCTACTGTCAGTGTGAACTCTACTACCAGACCTCTACTGTCAGTTTGAACTCTACTACCAGACCTCTACTATCAGTGTGAACTCTACTACCAGACCTCTACTATCAGTGTGAACTCTACTACCAGACCTCTACTGTCAGTGTGAACTCTACTGTTAGTATGACCTCTACTATCAGTGTGAACTCTACTACCAGACCTCTACTGTCAGTGTGAACTCTACTGTTAGTATGACCTCTACTATCAGTGTGAACTCTACTACCAGACCTCTACTGTCAGTGTGACCTCTACTATCAGTGTGAACTCTACTACCAGACCTCTACTACCAGACCTCTACTGTCAGTGTGACCTCTACTACCAGACCTCTACTACCAGACCTCTACTACCAGACCTCTACTGTCAGTGTGACCTCTACTACCAGACCTCTACTGTCAGTGTGAACTCTACTACCAGACCTCTACTGTCAGTTTGAACTCTACTACCAGACCTCTACTGTCAGTATGACCTCTACTGTCAGTGTGACCTCTACTGTCAGTGTGAACTCTACTACCAGACATCTACTACCAGACCTCTACTGTCAGTTTGAACTCTACTACCAGACCTCTACTGTCAGTTTGAACTCTACTACCAGACCTCTACTATCAGTGTGAACTCTACTACCAGACCTCTACTGTCAGTGTGACCTCTACTACCAGACCTCTACTGTCAGTATGACCTCTACTGTCAGTGTGAACTCTACTACCAGACCTCTACTGTCAGTATGACCTCTACTGTCAGTGTGAACTCTACTGTTAGTATGACCTCTACTGTCAGTGTGAACTCTACTACCAGACCTCTACTGTCAGTTTGAACTCTACTACCAGACCTCTACTGTCAGTGTGAACTCTACTACCAGACCTCTACTGTCAGTGTGACCTCTACTGTCAGTGTGAACTCTACTACCAGACCTCTACTGTCAGTTTGAACTCTACTACCAGACCTCTACTATCAGTGTGAACTCTACTACCAGACCTCTACTATCAGTGTGAACTCTACTACCAGACCTCTACTGTCAGTGTGAACTCTACTGTTAGTATGACCTCTACTATCAGTGTGAACTCTACTACCAGACCTCTACTGTCAGTGTGAACTCTACTGTTAGTATGACCTCTACTATCAGTGTGAACTCTACTACCAGACCTCTACTGTCAGTGTGACCTCTACTATCAGTGTGAACTCTACTACCAGACCTCTACTACCAGACCTCTACTGTCAGTGTGACCTCTACTACCAGACCTCTACTACCAGACCTCTACTACCAGACCTCTACTGTCAGTGTGACCTCTACTACCAGACCTCTACTGTCAGTGTGAACTCTACTACCAGACCTCTACTGTCAGTTTGAACTCTACTACCAGACCTCTACTGTCAGTTTGAACTCTACTACCAGACCTCTACTACCAGATCTCTACTGTCAGTGTGAACTCTACTACCAGACCTCTACTGTCAGTGTGAACTCTACTACCAGACCTCTACTGTCAGTATGAACTCCACTACCAGACCTCTACTGTCAGTGTGAACTCTACTACCAGACCTCTACTACCAGACCTCTACTGTCAGTGTGAACTCTACTACCAGACCTCTACTACCAGACCTCTACTACCAGACCTCTACTACCAGACCTCTACTGTCAGTGTGAACTCTACTACCAGACCTCTACTACCAGACCTCTACTATCAGTGTGAACTCTACTACCAGACCTCTACTGTCAGTGTGAACTCTACTACCAGACCTCTACTACCAGACCTCTACTACCAGACCTCTACTACCAGACCTCTACTACCAGACCTCTACTGTCAGTGTGACCTCTACTGTCAGTGTGACCCCTACTGTCAGTGTGAACTCTACTACCAGACCTCTACTACCAGACCTCTACTACCAGACCTCTACTACCAGATCTCTACTGTCAGTATGAACTCTACTGTCAGTGTGAACTCTACTACCAGACCTCTACTGTCAGTATGAACTCTACTGTCAGTGTGAACTCTACTACCAGACCTCTACTGTCAGTGTGACCTCTACTACCAGACCTCTACTGTCAGTGTGAACTCTACTACCAGACCTCTACTGTCAGTTTGAACTCTACTACCAGACCTCTACTGTCAGTTTGAACTCTACTACCAGACCTCTACTACCAGATCTCTACTGTCAGTGTGAACTCTACTACCAGACCTCTACTGTCAGTGTGAACTCTACTACCAGACCTCTACTGTCAGTATGAACTCTACTACCAGACCTCTACTGTCAGTGTGAACTCTACTACCAGACCTCTACTACCAGACCTCTACTGTCAGTGTGAACTCTACTACCAGACCTCTACTACCAGACCTCTACTACCAGATCTCTACTGTCAGTATGAACTCTACTGTCAGTGTGAACTCTACTACCAGACCTCTACTGTCAGTGTGAACTCTACTACCAGACCTCTACTACCAGACCTCTACTATCAGTGTGAACTCTACTACCAGACCTCTACTGTCAGTGTGAACTCTACTACCAGACCTCTACTACCAGACCTCTACTACCAGACCTCTACTACCAGACCTCTACTACCAGATCTCTACTGTCAGTATGAACTCTACTGTCAGTGTGAACTCTACTACCAGACCTCTACTGTCAGTATGAACTCTACTGTCAGTGTGAACTCTACTACCAGACCTCTACTGTCAGTGTGACCTCTACTACCAGACCTCTACTGTCAGTGTGAACTCTACTACCAGAACTCTACTGTCAGTTTGAACTCTACTACCAGACCTCTACTGTCAGTTTGAACTCTACTACCAGACCTCTACTGTCAGTGTGAACTCTACTGTTAGTATGACCTCTAATATCAGTGTGAACTCTACTACCAGACCTCTACTGTCAGTGTGACCTCTACTATCAGTGTGAACTCTACTATCAGTGTGAACTCTACTACCAGACCTCTACTGTCAGTGTGAACTCTACTGTTAGTATGACCTCTACTATCAGTGTGAACTCTACTACCAGACCTCTACTGTCAGTGTGAACTCTACTGTTAGTATGACCTCTACTATCAGTGTGAACTCTACTACCAGACCTCTACTGTCAGTGTGACCTCTACTATCAGTGTGAACTCTACTACCAGACCTCTACTACCAGACCTCTACTGTCAGTGTGACCTCTACTACCAGACCTCTACTACCAGACCTCTACTACCAGACCTCTACTGTCAGTGTGACCTCTACTACCAGACCTCTACTGTCAGTGTGAACTCTACTACCAGACCTCTACTGTCAGTTTGAACTCTACTACCAGACCTCTACTGTCAGTTTGAACTCTACTACCAGACCTCTACTACCAGATCTCTACTGTCAGTGTGAACTCTACTACCAGACCTCTACTGTCAGTGTGAACTCTACTACCAGACCTCTACTGTCAGTATGAACTCCACTACCAGACCTCTACTGTCAGTGTGAACTCTACTACCAGACCTCTACTACCAGACCTCTACTGTCAGTGTGAACTCTACTACCAGACCTCTACTACCAGACCTCTACTACCAGACCTCTACTACCAGACCTCTACTGTCAGTGTGAACTCTACTACCAGACCTCTACTACCAGACCTCTACTATCAGTGTGAACTCTACTACCAGACCTCTACTGTCAGTGTGAACTCTACTACCAGACCTCTACTACCAGACCTCTACTACCAGACCTCTACTACCAGACCTCTACTACCAGACCTCTACTGTCAGTGTGACCTCTACTGTCAGTGTGACCCCTACTGTCAGTGTGAATTCTACTACCAGACCTCTACTACCAGACCTCTACTACCAGACCTCTACTACCAGACCTCTACTACCAGATCTCTACTGTCAGTATGAACTCTACTGTCAGTGTGAACTCTACTACCAGACCTCTACTGTCAGTATGAACTCTACTGTCAGTGTGAACTCTACTACCAGACCTCTACTGTCAGTGTGACCTCTACTACCAGACCTCTACTGTCAGTGTGAACTCTACTACCAGAACTCTACTGTCAGTTTGAACTCTACTACCAGACCTCTACTGTCAGTTTGAACTCTACTACCAGACCTCTACTGTCAGTGTGAACTCTACTGTTAGTATGACCTCTAATATCAGTGTGAACTCTACTACCAGACCTCTACTGTCAGTGTGACCTCTACTATCAGTGTGAACTCTACTATCAGTGTGAACTCTACTACCAGACCTCTACTGTCAGTGTGAACTCTACTGTTAGTATGACCTCTACTATCAGTGTGAACTCTACTACCAGACCTCTACTGTCAGTGTGAACTCTACTGTTAGTATGACCTCTACTATCAGTGTGAACTCTACTACCAGACCTCTACTGTCAGTGTGACCTCTACTATCAGTGTGAACTCTACTACCAGACCTCTACTACCAGACCTCTACTGTCAGTGTGACCTCTACTACCAGACCTCTACTACCAGACCTCTACTACCAGACCTCTACTGTCAGTGTGACCTCTACTACCAGACCTCTACTGTCAGTGTGAACTCTACTACCAGACCTCTACTGTCAGTTTGAACTCTACTACCAGACCTCTACTGTCAGTTTGAACTCTACTACCAGACCTCTACTACCAGATCTCTACTGTCAGTGTGAACTCTACTACCAGACCTCTACTGTCAGTGTGAACTCTACTACCAGACCTCTACTGTCAGTATGAACTCCACTACCAGACCTCTACTGTCAGTGTGAACTCTACTACCAGACCTCTACTACCAGACCTCTACTGTCAGTGTGAACTCTACTACCAGACCTCTACTACCAGACCTCTACTACCAGACCTCTACTACCAGACCTCTACTGTCAGTGTGAACTCTACTACCAGACCTCTACTACCAGACCTCTACTATCAGTGTGAACTCTACTACCAGACCTCTACTGTCAGTGTGAACTCTACTACCAGACCTCTACTACCAGACCTCTACTACCAGACCTCTACTACCAGACCTCTACTACCAGACCTCTACTGTCAGTGTGACCTCTACTGTCAGTGTGACCCCTACTGTCAGTGTGAACTCTACTACCAGACCTCTACTACCAGACCTCTACTACCAGACCTCTACTACCAGATCTCTACTGTCAGTATGAACTCTACTGTCAGTGTGAACTCTACTACCAGACCTCTACTGTCAGTATGAACTCTACTGTCAGTGTGAACTCTACTACCAGACCTCTACTGTCAGTGTGACCTCTACTACCAGACCTCTACTGTCAGTGTGAACTCTACTACCAGACCTCTACTGTCAGTTTGAACTCTACTACCAGACCTCTACTGTCAGTTTGAACTCTACTACCAGACCTCTACTACCAGATCTCTACTGTCAGTGTGAACTCTACTACCAGACCTCTACTGTCAGTGTGAACTCTACTACCAGACCTCTACTGTCAGTATGAACTCTACTACCAGACCTCTACTGTCAGTGTGAACTCTACTACCAGACCTCTACTACCAGACCTCTACTGTCAGTGTGAACTCTACTACCAGACCTCTACTACCAGACCTCTACTACCAGACCTCTACTACCAGATCTCTACTGTCAGTATGAACTCTACTGTCAGTGTGAACTCTACTACCAGACCTCTACTGTCAGTGTGAACTCTACTACCAGACCTCTACTACCAGACCTCTACTATCAGTGTGAACTCTACTACCAGACCTCTACTGTCAGTGTGAACTCTACTACCAGACCTCTACTACCAGACCTCTACTACCAGACCTCTACTACCAGACCTCTACTACCAGATCTCTACTGTCAGTATGAACTCTACTGTCAGTGTGAACTCTACTACCAGACCTCTACTGTCAGTATGAACTCTACTGTCAGTGTGAACTCTACTACCAGACCTCTACTGTCAGTGTGACCTCTACTACCAGACCTCTACTGTCAGTGTGAACTCTACTACCAGAACTCTACTGTCAGTTTGAACTCTACTACCAGACCTCTACTGTCAGTTTGAACTCTACTACCAGACCTCTACTACCAGATCTCTACTGTCAGTGTGAACTCTACTACCAGACCTCTACTGTCAGTGTGAACTCTACTACCAGACCTCTACTGTCAGTATGAACTCTACTACCAGACCTCTACTGTCAGTGTGAACTCTACTACCAGACCTCTACTACCAGACCTCTACTGTCAGTGTGAACTCTATTACCAGACCTCTACTACCAGACCTCTACTACCAGACCTCTACTACCAGATCTCTACTGTCAGTATGAACTCTACTGTCAGTGTGAACTCTACTACCAGACCGCTACTGTCAGTGTGAACTCTACTACCAGACCTCTACTGTCAGTGTGAACTCTACTACCAGACCTCTACTACCAGACCTCTACTGTCAGTGTGAACTCTACTACCAGACCTCTACTACCAGACCTCTACTATCAGTGTGAACTCTACTACCAGACCTCTACTGTCAGTGTGAACTCTACTACCAGACCTCTACTACCAGACCTCTACTACCAGACCTCTACTACCAGACCTCTACTACCAGACCTCTACTACCAGACCTCTACTGTCAGTGTGACCTCTACTGTCAGTGTGACCCCTACTGTCAGTGTGAACTCTACTACCAGACCTCTACTACCAGACCTCTACTACCAGACCTCTACTACCAGACCTCTACTACCAGATCTCTACTGTCAGTATGAACTCTACTGTCAGTGTGAACTTTACTACCAGACCTCTACTGTCAGTGTGAACTCTACTACCAGACCTCTACTACCAGACCTCTACTACCAGACCTCTACTACCAGACCTCTACTACCAGACCTCTACTGTCAGTGTGACCTCTACTGTCAGTGTGACCCCTACTGTCAGTGTGAACTCTACTACCAGACCTCTACTGTCAGTGTGAACTCTACTACCAGACCTCTTCTACCAGACCTCTACTACCAGACCTCTACTATCAGTGTGAACTCTACTACCAGACCTCTACTACCAGACCTCTACTACCAGACCTCTACTACCAGACCTCTACTGTCAGTGTGAACTCTACTACCAGACCTCTACTATCAGTGTGAACTCTACTACCAGACCTCTACTGTCAGTGTGAACTCTACTACCAGACCTCTACTATCAGTGTGAACTCTACTACCAGACCTCTACTGTCAGTATGACCTCTACTGTCAGTGTGACCTCTACTGTCAGTTTGAACTCTACTACCAGATCTCTACTGTCAGTGTGAACTCTACTACCAGACCTCTACTGTCAGTGTGAACTCTACTACCAGACCTCTACTGTCAGTGTGAACTCTACTACCAGACCTCTACTACCAGACCTCTACTGTCAGTGTGAACTCTACTACCAGACCTCTACTACCAGACCTCTACTATCAGTGTGAACTCTACTACCAGACCTCTACTGTCAGTGTGAACTCTACTACCAGACCTCTACTGTCAGTGTGAACTCTACTACCAGACCTCTACTGTCAGTATGAACTCTACTACCAGACCTCTACTGTCAGTGTGAACTCTACTACCAGACCTCTACTACCAGACCTCTACTGTCAGTGTGAACTCTACTACCAGACCTCTACTACCAGACCTCTACTACCAGACCTCTACTACCAGATCTCTACTGTCAGTATGAACTCTACTGTCAGTGTGAACTCTACTACCAGACCGCTACTGTCAGTGTGAACTCTACTACCAGACCTCTACTGTCAGTGTGAACTCTACTACCAGACCTCTACTACCAGACCTCTACTGTCAGTGTGAACTCTACTACCAGACCTCTACTACCAGACCTCTACTACCAGATCTCTACTGTCAGTATGAACTCTACTGTCAGTGTGAACTCTACTACCAGACCTCTACTGTCAGTATGAACTCTACTGTCAGTGTGAACTCTACTACCAGACCTCTACTGTCAGTGTGAACTCTACTACCAGACCTCTACTGTCAGTATGAACTCTACTACCAGACCTCTACTGTCAGTGTGAACTCTACTACCAGACCTCTACTACCAGACCTCTACTGTCAGTGTGAACTCTACTACCAGACCTCTACTACCAGACCTCTACTACCAGACCTCTACTACCAGATCTCTACTGTCAGTATGAACTCTACTGTCAGTGTGAACTCTACTACCAGACCGCTACTGTCAGTGTGAACTCTACTACCAGACCTCTACTGTCAGTGTGAACTCTACTACCAGACCTCTACTACCAGACCTCTACTGTCAGTGTGAACTCTACTACCAGACCTCTACTACCAGACCTCTACTACCAGATCTCTACTGTCAGTATGAACTCTACTGTCAGTGTGAACTCTACTACCAGACCTCTACTGTCAGTATGAACTCTACTGTCAGTGTGAACTCTACTACCAGACCTCTACTGTCAGTGTGACCTCTACTACCAGACCTCTACTGTCAGTGTGAACTCTACTACCAGAACTCTACTGTCAGTTTGAACTCTACTACCAGACCTCTACTGTCAGTTTGAACTCTACTACCAGACCTCTACTACCAGATCTCTACTGTCAGTGTGAACTCTACTACCAGACCTCTACTGTCAGTGTGAACTCTACTACCAGACCTCTACTGTCAGTATGAACTCTACTACCAGACCTCTACTGTCAGTGTGAACTCTACTACCAGACCTCTACTACCAGACCTCTACTGTCAGTGTGAACTCTACTACCAGACCTCTACTACCAGACCTCTACTACCAGACCTCTACTACCAGATCTCTACTGTCAGTATGAACTCTACTGTCAGTGTGAACTCTACTACCAGACCGCTACTGTCAGTGTGAACTCTACTACCAGACCTCTACTACCAGACCTCTACTACCAGACCTCTACTACCAGATCTCTACTGTCAGTGTGAACTCTACTACCAGACCTCTACTACCAGACCTCTACTATCAGTGTGAACTCTACTACCAGACCTCTACTGTCAGTGTGAACTCTACTACCAGACCTCTACTACCAGACCTCTACTACCAGACCTCTACTACCAGACCTCTACTACCAGACCTCTACTACCAGACCTCTACTGTCAGTGTGACCTCTACTGTCAGTGTGACCCCTACTGTCAGTGTGAACTCTACTACCAGACCTCTACTACCAGACCTCTACTACCAGACCTCTACTACCAGATCTCTACTGTCAGTATGAACTCTACTGTCAGTGTGAACTTTACTACCAGACCTCTACTGTCAGTGTGAACTCTACTACCAGACCTCTACTACCAGACCTCTACTACCAGACCTCTACTACCAGACCTCTACTACCAGACCTCTACTGTCAGTGTGAACTCTACTACCAGACCTCTACTACCAGACCTCTACTATCAGTGTGAACTCTACTACCAGACCTCTACTGTCAGTGTGAACTCTACTACCAGACCTCTACTACCAGACCTCTACTACCAGACCTCTACTGTCAGTGTGACCTCTACTGTCAGTGTGACCCCTACTGTCAGTGTGAACTCTACTACCAGACCTCTACTACCAGACCTCTACTACCAGACCTCTACTACCAGATCTCTACTGTCAGTATGAACTCTACTGTCAGTGTGAACTCTACTACCAGACCGCTACTGTCAGTGTGAACTCTACTACCAGACCTCTACTGTCAGTGTGAACTCTACTACCAGACCTCTACTACCAGACCTCTACTGTCAGTGTGAACTCTACTACCAGACCTCTACTACCAGACCTCTACTACCAGATCTCTACTGTCAGTATGAACTCTACTGTCAGTGTGAACTCTACTACCAGACCTCTACTGTCAGTATGAACTCTACTGTCAGTGTGAACTCTACTACCAGACCTCTACTGTCAGTGTGAACTCTACTACCAGACCTCTACTGTCAGTATGAACTCTACTACCAGACCTCTACTGTCAGTGTGAACTCTACTACCAGACCTCTACTACCAGACCTCTACTGTCAGTGTGAACTCTACTACCAGACCTCTACTACCAGACCTCTACTACCAGACCTCTACTACCAGATCTCTACTGTCAGTATGAACTCTACTGTCAGTGTGAACTCTACTACCAGACCGCTACTGTCAGTGTGAACTCTACTACCAGACCTCTACTGTCAGTGTGAACTCTACTACCAGACCTCTACTACCAGACCTCTACTGTCAGTGTGAACTCTACTACCAGACCTCTACTACCAGACCTCTACTACCAGATCTCTACTGTCAGTATGAACTCTACTGTCAGTGTGAACTCTACTACCAGACCTCTACTGTCAGTATGAACTCTACTGTCAGTGTGAACTCTACTACCAGACCTCTACTGTCAGTGTGACTCTACTACCAGACCTCTACTGTCAGTGTGAACTCTACTACCAGAACTCTACTGTCAGTTTGAACTCTACTACCAGACCTCTACTGTCAGTTTGAACTCTACTACCAGACCTCTACTACCAGATCTCTACTGTCAGTGTGAACTCTACTACCAGACCTCTACTGTCAGTGTGAACTCTACTACCAGACCTCTACTGTCAGTATGAACTCTACTACCAGACCTCTACTGTCAGTGTGAACTCTACTACCAGACCTCTACTACCAGACCTCTACTGTCAGTGTGAACTCTACTACCAGACCTCTACTACCAGACCTCTACTACCAGACCTCTACTACCAGATCTCTACTGTCAGTATGAACTCTACTGTCAGTGTGAACTCTACTACCAGACCGCTACTGTCAGTGTGAACTCTACTACCAGACCGCTACTGTCAGTGTGAACTCTACTACCAGACCTCTACTGTCAGTGTGAACTCTACTACCAGACCTCTACTACCAGACCTCTACTGTCAGTGTGAACTCTACTACCAGACCTCTACTACCAGACCTCTACTACCAGATCTCTACTGTCAGTATGAACTCTACTGTCAGTGTGAACTCTACTACCAGACCTCTACTGTCAGTATGAACTCTACTGTCAGTGTGAACTCTACTACCAGACCTCTACTGTCAGTGTGACCTCTACTACCAGACCTCTACTGTCAGTGTGAACTCTACTACCAGAACTCTACTGTCAGTTTGAACTCTACTACCAGACCTCTACTGTCAGTTTGAACTCTACTACCAGACCTCTACTACCAGATCTCTACTGTCAGTGTGAACTCTACTACCAGACCTCTACTGTCAGTGTGAACTCTACTACCAGACCTCTACTGTCAGTATGAACTCTACTACCAGACCTCTACTGTCAGTGTGAACTCTACTACCAGACCTCTACTACCAGACCTCTACTGTCAGTGTGAACTCTACTACCAGACCTCTACTACCAGACCTCTACTACCAGACCTCTACTACCAGATCTCTACTGTCAGTATGAACTCTACTGTCAGTGTGAACTCTACTACCAGACCGCTACTGTCAGTGTGAACTCTACTACCAGACCTCTACTGTCAGTGTGAACTCTACTACCAGACCTCTACTACCAGACCTCTACTGTCAGTGTGAACTCTACTACCAGACCTCTACTACCAGACCTCTACTATCAGTGTGAACTCTACTACCAGACCTCTACTGTCAGTGTGAACTCTACTACCAGACCTCTACTACCAGACCTCTACTACCAGACCTCTACTACCAGACCTCTACTACCAGACCTCTACTACCAGACCTCTACTGTCAGTGTGACCTCTACTGTCAGTGTGACCCCTACTGTCAGTGTGAACTCTACTACCAGACCTCTACTACCAGACCTCTACTACCAGACCTCTACTACCAGATCTCTACTGTCAGTATGAACTCTACTGTCAGTGTGAACTTTACTACCAGACCTCTACTGTCAGTGTGAACTCTACTACCAGACCTCTACTACCAGACCTCTACTACCAGACCTCTACTACCAGACCTCTACTACCAGACCTCTACTGTCAGTGTGAACTCTACTACCAGACCTCTACTACCAGACCTCTACTATCAGTGTGAACTCTACTACCAGACCTCTACTGTCAGTGTGAACTCTACTACCAGACCTCTACTACCAGACCTCTACTACCAGACCTCTACTACCAGACCTCTACTACCAGACCTCTACTGTCAGTGTGACCTCTACTGTCAGTGTGACCCCTACTGTCAGTGTGAACTCTACTACCAGACCTCTACTACCAGACCTCTACTACCAGACCTCTACTACCAGACCTCTACTACCAGATCTCTACTGTCAGTATGAACTCTACTGTCAGTGTGAACTCTACTACCAGACCTCTACTGTCAGTGTGAACTCTACTACCAGACCTCTACTACCAGACCTCTACTACCAGACCTCTACTACCAGACCTCTACTGTCAGTGTGACCTCTACTGTCAGTGTGACCCCTACTGTCAGTGTGAACTCTACTACCAGACCTCTACTGTCAGTGTGAACTCTACTACCAGACCTCTTCTACCAGACCTCTACTACCAGACCTCTACTATCAGTGTGAACTCTACTACCAGACCTCTACTACCAGACCTCTACTACCAGACCTCTACTACCAGACCTCTACTACCAGACCTCTACTGTCAGTGTGAACTCTACTACCAGACCTCTACTACCAGACCTCTACTACCAGACCTCTACTACCAGACCTCTACTACCAGACCTCTACTACCAGACCTCTACTGTCAGTGTGACCTCTACTGTCAGTGTGACCCCTACTGTCAGTGTGAACTCTACTACCAGACCTCTACTACCAGACCTCTACTACCAGATCTCTACTGTCAGTATGAACTCTACTGTCAGTGTGAACTTTACTACCAGACCTCTACTGTCAGTGTGAACTCTACTACCAGACCTCTACTACCAGACCTCTACTACCAGACCTCTACTGTCAGTGTGACCTCTACTGTCAGTGTGACCCCTACTGTCAGTGTGAACTCTACTACCAGACCTCTACTGTCAGTGTGAACTCTACTACCAGACCTCTTCTACCAGACCTCTACTACCAGACCTCTACTATCAGTGTGAACTCTACTACCAGACCTCTACTACCAGACCTCTACTGTCAGTGTGAACTCTACTACCAGACCTCTACTATCAGTGTGAACTCTACTACCAGACCTCTACTGTCAGTGTGAACTCTACTACCAGACCTCTACTATCAGTGTGAACTCTACTACCAGACCTCTACTGTCAGTATGACCTCTACTGTCAGTGTGACCTCTACTGTCAGTTTGAACTCTACTACCAGATCTCTACTGTCAGTGTGAACTCTACTACCAGACCTCTACTGTCAGTGTGAACTCTACTACCAGACCTCTACTGTCAGTGTGAACTCTACTACCAGACCTCTACTACCAGACCTCTACTGTCAGTGTGAACTCTACTACCAGACCTCTACTACCAGACCTCTACTATCAGTGTGAACTCTACTACCAGACCTCTACTGTCAGTGTGAACTCTACTACCAGACCTCTACTGTCAGTGTGAACTCTACTACCAGACCTCTACTGTCAGTATGAACTCTACTACCAGACCTCTACTGTCAGTGTGAACTCTACTACCAGACCTCTACTACCAGACCTCTACTGTCAGTGTGAACTCTACTACCAGACCTCTACTACCAGACCTCTACTACCAGACCTCTACTACCAGATCTCTACTGTCAGTATGAACTCTACTGTCAGTGTGAACTCTACTACCAGACCGCTACTGTCAGTGTGAACTCTACTACCAGACCTCTACTGTCAGTGTGAACTCTACTACCAGACCTCTACTACCAGACCTCTACTGTCAGTGTGAACTCTACTACCAGACCTCTACTACCAGACCTCTACTACCAGATCTCTACTGTCAGTATGAACTCTACTGTCAGTGTGAACTCTACTACCAGACCTCTACTGTCAGTATGAACTCTACTGTCAGTGTGAACTCTACTACCAGACCTCTACTGTCAGTGTGAACTCTACTACCAGACCTCTACTGTCAGTATGAACTCTACTACCAGACCTCTACTGTCAGTGTGAACTCTACTACCAGACCTCTACTACCAGACCTCTACTGTCAGTGTGAACTCTACTACCAGACCTCTACTACCAGACCTCTACTACCAGACCTCTACTACCAGATCTCTACTGTCAGTATGAACTCTACTGTCAGTGTGAACTCTACTACCAGACCGCTACTGTCAGTGTGAACTCTACTACCAGACCTCTACTGTCAGTGTGAACTCTACTACCAGACCTCTACTACCAGACCTCTACTGTCAGTGTGAACTCTACTACCAGACCTCTACTACCAGACCTCTACTACCAGATCTCTACTGTCAGTATGAACTCTACTGTCAGTGTGAACTCTACTACCAGACCTCTACTGTCAGTATGAACTCTACTGTCAGTGTGAACTCTACTACCAGACCTCTACTGTCAGTGTGACCTCTACTACCAGACCTCTACTGTCAGTGTGAACTCTACTACCAGAACTCTACTGTCAGTTTGAACTCTACTACCAGACCTCTACTGTCAGTTTGAACTCTACTACCAGACCTCTACTACCAGATCTCTACTGTCAGTGTGAACTCTACTACCAGACCTCTACTGTCAGTGTGAACTCTACTACCAGACCTCTACTGTCAGTATGAACTCTACTACCAGACCTCTACTGTCAGTGTGAACTCTACTACCAGACCTCTACTACCAGACCTCTACTGTCAGTGTGAACTCTACTACCAGACCTCTACTACCAGACCTCTACTACCAGACCTCTACTACCAGATCTCTACTGTCAGTATGAACTCTACTGTCAGTGTGAACTCTACTACCAGACCGCTACTGTCAGTGTGAACTCTACTACCAGACCTCTACTGTCAGTGTGAACTCTACTACCAGACCTCTACTACCAGACCTCTACTGTCAGTGTGAACTCTACTACCAGACCTCTACTACCAGACCTCTACTATCAGTGTGAACTCTACTACCAGACCTCTACTGTCAGTGTGAACTCTACTACCAGACCTCTACTACCAGACCTCTACTACCAGACTCTACTACCAGACCTCTACTACCAGACCTCTACTACCAGACCTCTACTGTCAGTGTGACCTCTACTGTCAGTGTGACCCCTACTGTCAGTGTGAACTCTACTACCAGACCTCTACTACCAGACCTCTACTACCAGACCTCTACTACCAGATCTCTACTGTCAGTATGAACTCTACTGTCAGTGTGAACTTTACTACCAGACCTCTACTGTCAGTGTGAACTCTACTACCAGACCTCTACTACCAGACCTCTACTACCAGACCTCTACTACCAGACCTCTACTACCAGACCTCTACTGTCAGTGTGAACTCTACTACCAGACCTCTACTACCAGACCTCTACTATCAGTGTGAACTCTACTACCAGACCTCTACTGTCAGTGTGAACTCTACTACCAGACCTCTACTACCAGACCTCTACTACCAGACCTCTACTACCAGACCTCTACTACCAGACCTCTACTGTCAGTGTGACCTCTACTGTCAGTGTGACCCCTACTGTCAGTGTGAACTCTACTACCAGACCTCTACTACCAGACCTCTACTACCAGACCTCTACTACCAGACCTCTACTACCAGATCTCTACTGTCAGTATGAACTCTACTGTCAGTGTGAACTCTACTACCAGACCTCTACTGTCAGTGTGAACTCTACTACCAGACCTCTACTACCAGACCTCTACTACCAGACCTCTACTACCAGACCTCTACTACCAGACCTCTACTGTCAGTGTGACCTCTACTGTCAGTGTGACCCCTACTGTCAGTGTGAACTCTACTACCAGACCTCTACTGTCAGTGTGAACTCTACTACCAGACCTCTTCTACCAGACCTCTACTACCAGACCTCTACTATCAGTGTGAACTCTACTACCAGACCTCTACTACCAGACCTCTACTACCAGACCTCTACTACCAGACCTCTACTACCAGACCTCTACTGTCAGTGTGAACTCTACTACCAGACCTCTACTATCAGTGTGAACTCTACTATCAGACCTCTACTGTCAGTGTGAACTCTACTACCAGACCTCTACTATCAGTGTGAACTCTACTACCAGACCTCTACTGTCAGTATGACCTCTACTGTCAGTGTGACCTCTACTGTCAGTTTGAACTCTACTACCAGATCTCTACTATCAGTGTGAACTCTACTACCAGACCTCTACTATCAGTATGAACTCTACTACTAGACCTCTACTGTCAGTGTGAACTCTACTACCAGACCTCTACTACCAGACCTCTACTACCAGACCTCTACTGTCAGTGTGAACTCTACTACCAGACCTCTACTACCAGACCTCTACTGTCAGTGTGAACTCTACTACCAGACCTCTACTGTCAGTTTGAACTCTACTACCAGACCTCTACTGTCAGTATGAACTCTACTACCAGACCTCTACTGTCAGTGTGAACTCTACTACCAGACCTCTACTACCAGACCTCTACTACCAGACCTCTACTGTCAGTGTGAACTCTACTACCAGACCTCTACTGTCAGTGTGAACTCTACTACCAGACCTCTACTACCAGACCTCTACTGTCAGTGTGACCTCTACTACCAGACCTCTACTGTTAGTATGACCTCTACTGTCAGTGTGAACTCTACTACCAGACCTCTACTGTCAGTGTGAACTCTACTACCAGACCTCTCCTGTCAGTGTGACCCCTACTGTCAGTGTGAACTCTACTACCAGACCTCTACTACCAGACCTCTACTACCAGACCTCTACTACCAGACCTCTACTACCAGATCTCTACTGTCAGTATGAACTCTACTGTCAGTGTGAACTCTACTACCAGACCTCTACTGTCAGTATGAACTCTACTGTCAGTGTGAACTCTACTACCAGACCTCTACTGTCAGTGTGACCTCTACTACCAGACCTCTACTGTCAGTGTGAACTCTACTACCAGAACTCTACTGTCAGTTTGAACTCTACTACCAGACCTCTACTGTCAGTTTGAACTCTACTACCAGACCTCTACTACCAGATCTCTACTGTCAGTGTGAACTCTACTACCAGACCTCTACTGTCAGTGTGAACTCTACTACCAGACCTCTACTGTCAGTATGAACTCTACTACCAGACCTCTACTGTCAGTGTGAACTCTACTACCAGACCTCTACTACCAGACCTCTACTGTCAGTGTGAACTCTACTACCAGACCTCTACTACCAGACCTCTACTACCAGACCTCTACTACCAGATCTCTACTGTCAGTATGAACTCTACTGTCAGTGTGAACTCTACTACCAGACCTCTACTGTCAGTGTGAACTCTACTACCAGACCTCTACTGTCAGTGTGAACTCTACTACCAGACCTCTACTACCAGACCTCTACTGTCAGTGTGAACTCTACTACCAGACCTCTACTACCAGACCTCTACTACCAGACCTCTACTACCAGACCTCTACTACCAGACCTCTACTACCAGACCTCTACTGTCAGTGTGACCTCTACTGTCAGTGTGAACTCTACTACCAGACCTCTACTACCAGACCTCTACTACCAGACCTCTACTACCAGACCTCTACTACCAGACCTCTACTACCAGACCTCTACTGTCAGTGTGACCTCTACTGTCAGTGTGACCCCTACTGTCAGTGTGAACTCTACTACCAGACCTCTACTACCAGACCTCTACTACCAGACCTCTACACCAGACCTCTACTACCAGACCTCTACTACCAGACCTCTACTGTCAGTGTGACCTCTACTGTCAGTGTGACCCCTACTGTCAGTGTGAACTCTACTACCAGACCTCTACTACCAGACCTCTACTACCAGACCTCTACTACCAGACCTCTACTACCAGATCTCTACTGTCAGTATGAACTCTACTGTCAGTGTGACCTCTACTACCAGACCTCTACTGTCAGTGTGACCTCTACTACCAGACCTCTACTGTCAGTGTGAACTCTACTACCAGACCTCTACTGTCAGTTTGAACTCTACTACCAGACCTCTACTGTCAGTTTGAACTCTACTACCAGACCTCTACTACCAGATCTCTACTGTCAGTATGAACTCTACTACCAGACCTCTACTGTCAGTGTGAACTCTACTACCAGACCTCTACTGTCAGTATGAACTCTACTACCAGACCTCTACTGTCAGTGTGAACTCTACTACCAGACCTCTACTACCAGACCTCTACTGTCAGTGTGAACTCTACTACCAGACCTCTACTACCAGACCTCTACTACCAGACCTCTACTACCAGATCTCTACTGTCAGTATGAACTCTACTGTCAGTGTGAACTCTACTACCAGACCTCTACTGTCAGTGTGAACTCTACTACCAGACCTCTACTGTCAGTGTGAACTCTACTACCAGACCTCTACTACCAGACCTCTACTGTCAGTGTGAACTCTACTACCAGACCTCTACTACCAGACCTCTACTATCAGTGTGGACTCTACTACCATACCTCTATTGTCAGTGTGAACTCTACTACCAGACCTCTACTACCAGACCTCTACTACCAGACCTCTACTGTCAGTGTGAACTCTACTACCAGACCTCTACTGTCAGTGTGAACTCTACTACCAGACCTCTACTACCAGACCTCTACTATCAGTGTGAACTCTACTACCAGACCTCTACTGTCAGTGTGAACTCTACTACCAGACCTCTACTACCAGACCTCTACTACCAGACCTCTACTACCAGACCTCTACTGTCAGTGTGACCTCTACTGTCAGTGTGACCCCTACTGTCAGTGTGAACTCTACTACCAGACCTCTACTACCAGACCTCTACTACCAGACCTCTACTACCAGACCTCTACTGTCAGTTTGAACTCTACTACCAGACCTCTACTACCAGATCTCTACTGTCAGTATGAACTCTACTACCAGACCTCTACTGTCAGTGTGAACTCTACTACCAGACCTCTACTATCAGTATGAACTCTACTACCAGACCTCTACTGTCAGTGTGAACTCTACTACCAGACCTCTACTACCAGACCTCTACTGTCAGTGTGAACTCTACTACCAGACCTCTACTACCAGACCTCTACTACCAGACCTCTACTACCAGATCTCTACTGTCAGTATGAACTCTACTGTCAGTGTGAACTCTACTACCAGACCTCTACTGTCAGTGTGAACTCTACTACCAGACCTCTACTGTCAGTGTGAACTCTACTACCAGACCTCTACTACCAGACCTCTACTGTCAGTGTGAACTCTACTACCAGACCTCTACTACCAGACCTCTACTATCAGTGTGGACTCTACTACCAGACCTCTATTGTCAGTGTGAACTCTACTACCAGACCTCTACTACCAGACCTCTACTACCAGACCTCTACTGTCAGTGTGAACTCTACTACCAGACCTCTACTACCAGACCTCTACTGTCAGTGTGAACTCTACTACCAGACCTCTACTACCAGACCTCTACTACCAGACCTCTACTACCAGATCTCTACTGTCAGTATGAACTCTACTGTCAGTGTGAACTCTACTACCAGACCTCTACTGTCAGTGTGAACTCTACTACCAGACCTCTACTGTCAGTGTGAACTCTACTACCAGACCTCTACTACCAGACCTCTACTGTCAGTGTGAACTCTACTACCAGACCTCTACTACCAGACCTCTACTATCAGTGTGGACTCTACTACCAGACCTCTATTGTCAGTGTGAACTCTACTACCAGACCTCTACTACCAGACCTCTACTACCAGACCTCTACTATCAGTGTGAACTCTACTACCAGACCTCTACTGTCAGTGTGAACTCTACTACCAGACCTCTACTACCAGACCTCTACTATCAGTGTGAACTCTACTACCAGACCTCTACTGTCAGTGTGACCTCTACTGTCAGTGTGACCCCTACTGTCAGTGTGAACTCTACTACCAGACCTCTACTACCAGACCTCTACTACCAGACCTCTACTACCAGACCTCTACTACCAGACCTCTACTACCAGATCTCTACTGTCAGTATGAACTCTACTGTCAGTGTGAACTCTACTACCAGACCTCTACTGTCAGTATGAACTCTACTGTCAGTGTGAACTCTACTACCAGACCTCTACTGTCAGTATGAACTCTACTGTCAGTGTGAACTCTACTACCAGACCTCTACTGTCAGTGTGACCTCTACTACCAGACCTCTACTGTCAGTGTGAACTCTACTACCAGACCTCTACTGTCAGTTTGAACTCTACTACCAGACCTCTACTGTCAGTTTGAACTCTACTACCAGACCTCTACTACCAGATCTCTACTGTCAGTGTGAACTCTACTACCAGACCTCTACTGTCAGTGTGAACTCTACTACCAGACCTCTACTGTCAGTATGAACTCTACTACCAGACCTCTACTGTCAGTGTGAACTCTACTACCAGACCTCTACTACCAGACCTCTACTACCAGACCTCTACTACCAGACCTCTACTACCAGATCTCTACTGTCAGTATGAACTCTACTGTCAGTGTGAACTCTACTACCAGACCTCTACTGTCAGTGTGAACTCTACTACCAGACCTCTACTGTCAGTGTGAACTCTACTACCAGACCTCTACTACCAGACCTCTACTGTCAGTGTGAACTCTACTACCAGACCTCTACTACCAGACCTCTACTATCAGTGTGAACTCTACTACCAGACCTCTACTGTCAGTGTGAACTCTACTACCAGACCTCTACTACCAGACCTCTACTATCAGTGTGAACTCTACTACCAGACCTCTACTGTCAGTGTGAACTCTACTACCAGACCTCTACTACCAGACCTCTACTACCAGACCTCTACTACCAGACCTCTACTACCAGACCTCTACTGTCAGTGTGACCTCTACTGTCAGTGTGACCCCTACTGTCAGTGTGAACTCTACTACCAGACCTCTACTACCAGACCTCTACTACCAGACCTCTACTACCAGACCTCTACTACCAGATCTCTACTGTCAGTATGAACTCTACTGTCAGTGTGAACTCTACTACCAGACCTCTACTGTCAGTATGAACTCTACTGTCAGTGTGAACTCTACTACCAGACCTCTACTGTCAGTATGAACTCTACTGTCAGTGTGAACTCTACTACCATACCTCTACTGTCAGTGTGACCTCTACTACCAGACCTCTACTGTCAGTGTGAACTCTACTACCAGACCTCTACTGTCAGTTTGAACTCTACTACCAGACCTCTACTACCAGACCTCTACTACCAGACCTCTACTGTCAGTTTGAACTCTACTACCAGACCTCTACTACCAGATCTCTACTGTCAGTATGAACTCTACTACCAGACCTCTACTGTCAGTGTGAACTCTACTACCAGACCTCTACTATCAGTATGAACTCTACTACCAGACCTCTACTGTCAGTGTGAACTCTACTACCAGACCTCTACTACCAGACCTCTACTGTCAGTGTGAACTCTACTACCAGACCTCTACTACCAGACCTCTACTACCAGACCTCTACTACCAGATCTCTACTGTCAGTATGAACTCTACTGTCAGTGTGAACTCTACTACCAGACCTCTACTGTCAGTGTGAACTCTACTACCAGACCTCTACTACCAGACCTCTACTGTCAGTGTGAACTCTACTACCAGACCTCTACTACCAGACCTCTACTATCAGTGTGGACTCTACTACCAGACCTCTATTGTCAGTGTGAACTCTACTACCAGACCTCTACTACCAGACCTCTACTACCAGACCTCTACTGTCAGTGTGAACTCTACTACCAGACCTCTACTACCAGACCTCTACTGTCAGTGTGAACTCTACTACCAGACCTCTACTACCAGACCTCTACTACCAGACCTCTACTACCAGATCTCTACTGTCAGTATGAACTCTACTGTCAGTGTGAACTCTACTACCAGACCTCTACTGTCAGTGTGAACTCTACTACCAGACCTCTACTGTCAGTGTGAACTCTACTACCAGACCTCTACTACCAGACCTCTACTGTCAGTGTGAACTCTACTACCAGACCTCTACTACCAGACCTCTACTATCAGTGTGGACTCTACTACCAGACCTCTATTGTCAGTGTGAACTCTACTACCAGACCTCTACTACCAGACCTCTACTACCAGACCTCTACTATCAGTGTGAACTCTACTACCAGACCTCTACTGTCAGTGTGAACTCTACTACCAGACCTCTACTACCAGACCTCTACTATCAGTGTGAACTCTACTACCAGACCTCTACTGTCAGTGTGACCTCTACTGTCAGTGTGACCCCTACTGTCAGTGTGAACTCTACTACCAGACCTCTACTACCAGACCTCTACTACCAGACCTCTACTACCAGACCTCTACTACCAGACCTCTACTACCAGATCTCTACTGTCAGTATGAACTCTACTGTCAGTGTGAACTCTACTACCAGACCTCTACTGTCAGTATGAACTCTACTGTCAGTGTGAACTCTACTACCAGACCTCTACTGTCAGTATGAACTCTACTGTCAGTGTGAACTCTACTACCAGACCTCTACTGTCAGTGTGACCTCTACTACCAGACCTCTACTGTCAGTGTGAACTCTACTACCAGACCTCTACTGTCAGTTTGAACTCTACTACCAGACCTCTACTGTCAGTTTGAACTCTACTACCAGACCTCTACTACCAGATCTCTACTGTCAGTGTGAACTCTACTACCAGACCTCTACTGTCAGTGTGAACTCTACTACCAGACCTCTACTGTCAGTATGAACTCTACTACCAGACCTCTACTGTCAGTGTGAACTCTACTACCAGACCTCTACTACCAGACCTCTACTACCAGACCTCTACTACCAGACCTCTACTACCAGATCTCTACTGTCAGTATGAACTCTACTGTCAGTGTGAACTCTACTACCAGACCTCTACTGTCAGTGTGAACTCTACTACCAGACCTCTACTGTCAGTGTGAACTCTACTACCAGACCTCTACTACCAGACCTCTACTGTCAGTGTGAACTCTACTACCAGACCTCTACTACCAGACCTCTACTATCAGTGTGAACTCTACTACCAGACCTCTACTGTCAGTGTGAACTCTACTACCAGACCTCTACTACCAGACCTCTACTATCAGTGTGAACTCTACTACCAGACCTCTACTGTCAGTGTGAACTCTACTACCAGACCTCTACTACCAGACCTCTACTACCAGACCTCTACTACCAGACCTCTACTACCAGACCTCTACTGTCAGTGTGACCTCTACTGTCAGTGTGACCCCTACTGTCAGTGTGAACTCTACTACCAGACCTCTACTACCAGACCTCTACTACCAGACCTCTACTACCAGACCTCTACTACCAGATCTCTACTGTCAGTATGAACTCTACTGTCAGTGTGAACTCTACTACCAGACCTCTACTGTCAGTATGAACTCTACTGTCAGTGTGAACTCTACTACCAGACCTCTACTGTCAGTATGAACTCTACTGTCAGTGTGAACTCTACTACCATACCTCTACTGTCAGTGTGACCTCTACTACCAGACCTCTACTGTCAGTGTGAACTCTACTACCAGACCTCTACTGTCAGTTTGAACTCTACTACCAGACCTCTACTGTCAGTGTGAACTCTACTACCAGACCTCTACTACCAGACCTCTACTGTCAGTGTGAACTCTACTACCAGACCTCTACTACCAGACCTCTACTATCAGTGTGGACTCTACTACCAGACCTCTATTGTCAGTGTGAACTCTACTACCAGACCTCTACTACCAGACCTCTACTACCAGACCTCTACTGTCAGTGTGAACTCTACTACCAGACCTCTACTGTCAGTGTGAACTCTACTACCAGACCTCTACTACCAGACCTCTACTATCAGTGTGAACTCTACTACCAGACCTCTACTGTCAGTGTGACCTCTACTGTCAGTGTGACCCCTACTGTCAGTGTGAACTCTACTACCAGACCTCTACTACCAGACCTCTACTACCAGACCTCTACTACCAGACCTCTACTACCAGATCTCTACTGTCAGTATGAACTCTACTGTCAGTGTGAACTCTACTACCAGACCTCTACTGTCAGTATGAACTCTACTGTCAGTGTGAACTCTACTACCAGACCTCTACTGTCAGTATGAACTCTACTGTCAGTGTGAACTCTACTACCAGACCTCTACTGTCAGTGTGACCTCTACTACCAGACCTCTACTGTCAGTGTGAACTCTACTACCAGACCTCTACTGTCAGTTTGAACTCTACTACCAGACCTCTACTGTCAGTTTGAACTCTACTACCAGACCTCTACTACCAGATCTCTACTGTCAGTGTGAACTCTACTACCAGACCTCTACTGTCAGTGTGAACTCTACTACCAGACCTCTACTGTCAGTATGAACTCTACTACCAGACCTCTACTGTCAGTGTGAACTCTACTACCAGACCTCTACTACCAGACCTCTACTACCAGACCTCTACTACCAGACCTCTACTACCAGATCTCTACTGTCAGTATGAACTCTACTGTCAGTGTGAACTCTACTACCAGACCTCTACTGTCAGTGTGAACTCTACTACCAGACCTCTACTGTCAGTGTGAACTCTACTACCAGACCTCTACTACCAGACCTCTACTGTCAGTGTGAACTCTACTACCAGACCTCTACTACCAGACCTCTACTATCAGTGTGAACTCTACTACCAGACCTCTACTGTCAGTGTGAACTCTACTACCAGACCTCTACTACCAGACCTCTACTATCAGTGTGAACTCTACTACCAGACCTCTACTGTCAGTGTGAACTCTACTACCAGACCTCTACTACCAGACCTCTACTACCAGACCTCTACTACCAGACCTCTACTACCAGACCTCTACTGTCAGTGTGACCTCTACTGTCAGTGTGACCCCTACTGTCAGTGTGAACTCTACTACCAGACCTCTACTACCAGACCTCTACTACCAGACCTCTACTACCAGACCTCTACTACCAGATCTCTACTGTCAGTATGAACTCTACTGTCAGTGTGAACTCTACTACCAGACCTCTACTGTCAGTATGAACTCTACTGTCAGTGTGAACTCTACTACCAGACCTCTACTGTCAGTATGAACTCTACTGTCAGTGTGAACTCTACTACCATACCTCTACTGTCAGTGTGACCTCTACTACCAGACCTCTACTGTCAGTGTGAACTCTACTACCAGACCTCTACTGTCAGTTTGAACTCTACTACCAGACCTCTACTGTCAGTTTGAACTCTACTACCAGACCTCTACTACCAGATCTCTACTGTCAGTGTGAACTCTACTACCAGACCTCTACTACCAGACCTCTACTGTCAGTGTGAACTCTACTACCAGACCTCTACTACCAGACCTCTACTACCAGACCTCTACTACCAGATCTCTACTGTCAGTATGAACTCTACTGTCAGTGTGAACTCTACTACCAGACCTCTACTGTCAGTGTGAACTCTACTACCAGACCTCTACTGTCAGTGTGAACTCTACTACCAGACCTCTACTACCAGACCTCTACTGTCAGTGTGAACTCTACTACCAGACCTCTACTACCAGACCTCTACTATCAGTGTGAACTCTACTACCAGACCTCTATTGTCAGTGTGAACTCTACTACCAGACCTCTACTACCAGACCTCTACTACCAGACCTCTACTATCAGTGTGAACTCTACTACCAGACCTCTACTGTCAGTGTGAACTCTACTACCAGACCTCTACTACCAGACCTCTACTACCAGACCTCTACTACCAGACCTCTACTACCAGACCTCTACTGTCAGTGTGACCTCTACTGTCAGTGTGACCCCTACTGTCAGTGTGAACTCTACTACCAGACCTCTACTACCAGACCTCTACTACCAGACCTCTACTATCAGTGTGAACTCTACTACCAGACCTCTACTGTCAGTGTGAACTCTACTACCAGACCTCTACTACCAGACCTCTACTACCAGACCTCTACTACCAGACCTCTACTACCAGACCTCTACTGTCAGTGTGACCTCTACTGTCAGTGTGACCCCTACTGTCAGTGTGAACTCTACTACCAGACCTCTACTACCAGACCTCTACTACCAGACCTCTACTACCAGACCTCTACTACCAGATCTCTACTGTCAGTATGAACTCTACTGTCAGTGTGAACTCTACTACCAGACCTCTACTGTCAGTATGAACTCTACTGTCAGTGTGAACTCTACTACCAGACCTCTACTGTCAGTATGAACTCTACTGTCAGTGTGAACTCTACTACCAGACCTCTACTGTCAGTGTGACCTCTACTACCAGACCTCTACTGTCAGTGTGAACTCTACTACCAGACCTCTACTGTCAGTTTGAACTCTACTACCAGACCTCTACTGTCAGTTTGAACTCTACTACCAGACCTCTACTACCAGATCTCTACTCTCAGTGTGAACTCTACTACCAGACCTCTACTGTCAGTGTGAACTCTACTACCAGACCTCTACTGTCAGTATGAACTCTACTACCAGACCTCTACTGTCAGTGTGAACTCTACTACCAGACCTCTACTACCAGACCTCTACTGTCAGTGTGAACTCTACTACCAGACCTCTACTGTCAGTGTGAACTCTACTACCAGACCTCTACTGTCAGTGTGAACTCTACTACCAGACCTCTACTACCAGACCTCTACTGTCAGTGTGAACTCTACTACCAGATCTCTACTACCAGACCTCTACTATCAGTGTGAACTCTACTACCAGACCTCTACTGTCAGTGTGAACTCTACTACCAGACCTCTACTACCAGACCTCTCCTATCAGTGTGAACTCTACTACCAGACCTCTACTGTCAGTGTGAACTCTACTACCAGACCTCTACTACCAGACCTCTACTACCAGACCTCTACTACCAGACCTCTACTACCAGACCTCTACTGTCAGTGTGACCTCTACTGTCAGTGTGACCCCTACTGTCAGTGTGAACTCTACTACCAGACCTCTACTACCAGACCTACTACCAGACCTCTACTACCAGACCTCTACTACCAGACCTCTACTGTCAGTGTGACCTCTACTGTCAGTGTGACCCCTACTGTCAGTGTGAACTCTACTACCAGACCTCTACTACCAGACCTCTACTACCAGACCTCTACTACCAGACCTCTACTACCAGATCTCTACTGTCAGTATGAACTCTACTGTCAGTGTGAACTCTACTACCAGACCTCTACTGTCAGTGTGAACTCTACTACCAGACCTCTACTACCAGATCTCTACTACCAGACCTACTCTACTACCAGACCTCTACTACCAGACCTCTACTGTCAGTGTGACCTCTACTGTCAGACCTCTACTGTCAGTGTGACAGTGAACTCTACTACCAGACCCTCTACTGTCAGTGTGAACTCTACTACCAGACCTCTACTGTCAGTGAACTCTACTACCAGACCTCTACCAGTGTGAACTCTACTACCAACTGAACTCTACTACCAGACCTCTACTACCAGACTACTACCAGACCTCTACTACCAGACCTCTACTACCAGACCTCTACTGTCAGTGTGACTCTACTACCAGTGTGAACTCTACTACCAGACCTCTACTGTCAGTATGAACTGACCTCTACTGTCAGTGTGAACTCTACTACCAGACCTCTACTACCAGACCTCTACTATCAGTGTGAACTCTACTACCAGACCTCTACTATCAGATGAACTCTACTACCAGACCTCTACTGTCAGTGTGAACTCTACTACCAGACCTCTACTACCAGACAGTGTGAACTCTACTACCAGACCTCTACTGTCAGTGTGAACTCTACTACCAGACTGTCAGTTTGAACTCTACTGTCAGTGTGAACTCTACTACCAGACCTCTACTGTCATTTTGAACTCTACTACCAGACCTCACTGTGTGAACTCTACTACCAGACCTCTACCAGACCTGTCTGAACTCTACCAGACCTCTACTCTGAACTCTACTACCAGACCTCTACTACCAGATCTCTACTGTCAGTGTGAACTCTACTACCAGACCTCTACTGTCAGTGTGAACTCTACTACCAGACCTCTACTGTCAGTATGAACTCTACTACCAGACCTCTACTGTCAGTGTGAACTCTACTACCAGACCTCTACTACCAGACCTCTACTGTCAGTGTGAACTCTACTACCAGACCTCTACTGTCAGTGTGAACTCTACTACCAGACCTCTACCAGACCTCTACTGTCAGTATGAACTCTACTGTCAGTGTGACTCTACTACCAGACCTCTACTGTCAGTGTGAACTCTACTACCAGACCTCTACTGTCAGTGTGAACTCTACTACCAGACCTCTACTGTCAGTGTGACCTCTACTCTACTACCAGACCTCTACTACTGTCAGTGTGAACTCTACCAGACCTCTACTGTCAGTGTGAACTCTACTACCAGACTCTACTGTCAGTGTGAACCAGACCTCTACTGTCAGTGAACTCTCTACTGTGTGAACTCTACTACCAGACCTCTACTGTCAGTATGAACTCTACTGTCAGTGTGACAGTATGAACTCTACTGAACTCTACTACCAGTCAGTGTGACTCTACTACCAGACTCTACTGTCAGTGTGAACTCTACTACCAGACCTCTACTGTCAGACCTCAGTATGAACTCTACTACCAGACCTCTACTGTCAGTGTGAACTCTACTACCAGACCTCTACTACCAGACCTCTACTGTCAGTGTGAACTCTACTACCAGACCTCTACTACCAGACCTCTACTACCAGACCTCTACTACCAGATCTCTACTGTCAGTATGAATTCTACTGTCAGTGTGAACTCTACTACCAGACCTCTACTGTCAGTGTGAACTCTACTACCATACCTCTACTGTCAGTGTGAACTCTACTACCAGACCTCTACTACCAGACCTCTACTATCAGTGTGAACTCTACTACCAGACCTCTACTCTACTACTACCAGACCTCTACTACCAGACCTCTACTACCAGAGTCATGACCTCTACTGTCAGTGTGACCCCTACTGTCAGTGTGAACTCTACTACCAGACCTCTACTACCAGACCTCTACTACCAGACCTCTACTACCAGATCTCTACTACCAGATCTCTACTGTCAGTATGAACTCTACTGTCAGTGTGAACTCTACTACCAGACCTCTACTGTCAGTATGAACTCTACTGTCAGTGTGAACTCTACTACCAGACCTCTACTGTCAGTGTGACCTCTACTACCAGACCTCTACTGTCAGTGTGAACTCTACTACCAGACCTCTACTGTCAGTTTGAACTACTACCAGACCTCTACTGTCAGTTTGAACTCTACTACCAGACCTCTACTACCAGATCTCTACTGTCAGTATGAACTCTACTACCAGACCTCTACTGTCAGTGTGAACTCTACTACCAGACCTCTACTGTCAGTATGAACTCTACTACCAGACCTCTACTGTCAGTGTGAACTCTACTACCAGACCTCTACTACCAGACCTCTACTGTCAGTGTGAACTCTACTACCAGACCTCTACTACCAGACCTCTACTACCAGACCTCTACTACCAGATCTCTACTGTCAGTATGAACTCTACTGTCAGTGTGAACTCTACTACCAGACCTCTACTGTCAGTGTGAACTCTACTACCAGACCTCTACTGTCAGTGTGAACTCTACTACCAGACCTCTACTACCAGACCTCTACTGTCAGTGTGAACTACTACCAGACCTCTACTACCAGACCTCTACTATCAGTGTGGACTCTACTACCAGACCTCTATTGTCAGTGTGAACTCTACTACCAGACCTCTACTACCAGACCTCTACTACCAGACCTCTACTGTCAGTGTGAACTCTACTACCACACCTCTACTGTCAGTGTGAACTCTACTACCAGACCTCTACTACCAGACCTCTACTATCAGTGTGAACTCTACTACCAGACCTCTACTGTCAGTGTGAACTCTACTACCAGACCTCTACTACCAGACCTCTACTACCAGACCTCTACTACCAGACCTCTACTACCAGACCTCTACTGTCAGTGTGACCTCTACTGTCAGTGTGACCCCTACTGTCAGTGTGAACTCTACTACCAGACCTCTACTACCAGACCTCTACTACCAGACCTCTACTACCAGACCTCTACTACCAGACCTCTACTGTCAGTGTGACCTCTACTGTCAGTGTGACCCCTACTGTCAGTGTGAACTCTACTACCAGACCTCTACTACCAGACCTCTACTACCAGACCTCTACTACCAGACCTCTACTGTCAGTTTGAACTCTACTACCAGACCTCTACTACCAGATCTCTACTGTCAGTATGAACTCTACTACCAGACCTCTACTACCAGACCTCTACTATCAGTGTGGACTCTACTACCAGACCTCTATTGTCAGTGTGAACTCTACTACCAGACCTCTACTACCAGACCTCTACTACCAGACCTCTACTGTCAGTGTGAACTCTACTACCACACCTCTACTGTCAGTGTGAACTCTACTACCAGACCTCTACTACCAGACCTCTACTATCAGTGTGAACTCTACTACCAGACCTCTACTGTCAGTGTGAACTCTACTACCAGACCTCTACTACCAGACCTCTACTACCAGACCTCTACTACCAGACCTCTACTACCAGACCTCTACTGTCAGTGTGACCTCTACTGTCAGTGTGACCCCTACTGTCAGTGTGAACTCTACTACCAGACCTCTACTACCAGACCTCTACTACCAGACCTCTACTACCAGACCTCTACTACCAGACCTCTACTGTCAGTGTGACCTCTACTGTCAGTGTGACTGTCAGTGTGAACTCTACTACCAGACCTCTACTACCAGACCTCTACTACCAGACCTCTACTACCAGACCTCTACTGTCAGTTTGAACTCTACTACCAGACCTCTACTACCAGATCTCTACTGTCAGTATGAACTCTACTACCAGACCTCTACTGTCAGTGTGAACTCTACTAACAGACCTCTACTGTCAGTATGAACTCTACTACCAGACCTCTACTGTCAGTGTGAACTCTACTACCAGACCTCTACTACCAGACCTCTACTGTCAGTGTG
The DNA here is from genome assembly GCF_034236695.1 of Oncorhynchus nerka. Classification (NCBI taxonomy): domain Eukaryota; kingdom Metazoa; phylum Chordata; class Actinopteri; order Salmoniformes; family Salmonidae; genus Oncorhynchus; species Oncorhynchus nerka. Next base: position 1,067,867 of record NC_088419.1, read on the forward strand.
AACTCTACTACCAGACCTCTACTACCAGACCTCTACTACCAGACCTCTACTACCAGATCTCTACTGTCAGTATGAACTCTACTGTCAGTGTGAACTCTACTACCAGACCTCTACTGTCAGTGTGAACTCTACTACCACACCTCTACTGTCAGTGTGAACTCTACTACCAGACCTCTACTACCAGACCTCTACTATCAGTGTGAACTCTACTACCAGACCTCTACTGTCAGTGTGAACTCTACTACCAGACCTCTACTACCAGACCTCTACTACCAGACCTCTACTACCAGACCTCTACTACCAGACCTCTACTGTCAGTGTGACCTCTACTGTCAGTGTGACCCCTACTGTCAGTGTGAACTCTACTACCAGACCTCTACTACCAGACCTCTACTACCAGACCTCTACTACCAGACCTCTACTACCAGACCTCTACTGTCAGTGTGACCTCTACTGTCAGTGTGACCCCTACTGTCAGTGTGAACTCTACTACCAGACCTCTACTACCAGACCTCTACTACCAGACCTCTACTACCAGACCTCTACTGTCAGTTTGAACTCTACTACCAGACCTCTACTACCAGATCTCTACTGTCAGTATGAACTCTACTACCAGACCTCTACTGTCAGTGTGAACTCTACTAACAGACCTCTACTGTCAGTATGAACTCTACTACCAGACCTCTACTGTCAGTGTGAACTCTACTACCAGACCTCTACTACCAGACCTCTACTGTCAGTGTGAACTCTACTACCAGACCTCTACTACCAGACCTCTACTACCAGACCTCTACTACCAGATCTCTACTGTCAGTATGAACTCTACTGTCAGTGTGAACTCTACTACCAGACCTCTACTGTCAGTGTGAACTCTACTACCAGACCTCTACTACCAGACCTCTACTGTCAGTGTGAACTCTACTACCAGACCTCTACTACCAGACCTCTACTATCAGTGTGGACTCTACTACCAGACCTCTATTGTCAGTGTGAACTCTACTACCAGACCTCTACTACCAGACCCCTACTGTCAGTGTGAACTCTACTGTCAGTGTGAACTCTACTACCAGACCTCTACTGTCAGTGTGAACTCTACTACCAGACCTCTACTACCAGACCTCTACTATCAGTGTGAACTCTACTACCAGACCTCTACTGTCAGTGTGAACTCTACTACCAAGTACTACCGTGCTTTTACACCTGCATTGTTTGCTGTTTGGGGTTTTAGGCTGGGTTTCTGTACAGCACTTTGAGATATCAGCTGATGTACGAAGGGCTATATAAATAAATTTGATTTGATTTGATTTACTACCAGACCTCTACTACCAGACCTCTACTACCAGACCTCTACTGTCAGTGTGACCTCTACTGTCAGTGTGACCCCTACTGTCAGTGTGGACTCTACTACCAGACCTCTATTGTCAGTGTGAACTCTACTACCAGACCTCTACTACCAGACCTCTACTACCAGACCTCTACTGTCAGTGTGAACTCTACTACCACACCTCTACTGTCAGTGTGAACTCTACTACCAGACCTCTACTACCAGACCTCTACTATCAGTGTGAACTCTACTACCAGACCTCTACTGTCAGTGTGAACTCTACTACCAGACCTCTACTACCAGACCTCTACTACCAGACCTCTACTACCAGACCTCTACTGTCAGTGTGACCTCTACTGTCAGTGTGACCCCTACTGTCAGTGTGAACTCTACTACCAGACCTCTACTACCAGACCTCTACTACCAGACCTCTACTGTCAGTGTGACCTCTACTGTCAGTGTGACCCCTACTGTCAGTGTGAACTCTACTACCAGACCTCTACTACCAGACCTCTACTACCAGACCTCTACTACCAGACCTCTACTGTCAGTTTGAACTCTACTACCAGACCTCTACTACCAGATCTCTACTGTCAGTATGAACTCTACTACCAGACCTCTACTGTCAGTGTGAACTCTACTAACAGACCTCTACTGTCAGTATGAACTCTACTACCAGACCTCTACTGTCAGTGTGAACTCTACTACCAGACCTCTACTACCAGACCTCTACTGTCAGTGTGAACTCTACTACCAGACCTCTACTACCAGACCTCTACTACCAGACCTCTACTACCAGATCTCTACTGTCAGTATGAACTCTACTGTCAGTGTGAACTCTACTACCAGACCTCTACTGTCAGTGTGAACTCTACTACCAGACCTCTACTACCAGACCTCTACTGTCAGTGTGAACTCTACTACCAGACCTCTACTACCAGACCTCTACTATCAGTGTGGACTCTACTACCAGACCTCTATTGTCAGTGTGAACTCTACTACCAGACCTCTACTACCAGACCCCTACTGTCAGTGTGAACTCTACTGTCAGTGTGAACTCTACTACCAGACCTCTACTGTCAGTGTGAACTCTACTACCAGACCTCTACTACCAGACCTCTACTATCAGTGTGAACTCTACTACCAGACCTCTACTGTCAGTGTGAACTCTACTACCAAGCACTACCGTGCTTTTACACCTGCATTGTTTGCTGTTTGGGGTTTTAGGCTGGGTTTCTGTACAGCACTTTGAGATATCAGCTGATGTACGAAGGGCTATATAAATAAATTTGATTTGATTTGATTTACTACCAGACCTCTACTACCAGACCTCTACTACCAGACCTCTACTACCAGACCTCTACTACCAGACCTCTACTGTCAGTGTGACCTCTACTGTCAGTGTGACCCCTACTGTCAGTGTGAACTCTACTACCAGACCTCTACTACCAGACCTCTACTACCAGACCTCTACTACCAGACCTCTACTACCAGATCTCTACTGTCAGTATGAACTCTACTGTCAGTGTGAACTCTACTACCAGACCTCTACTGTCAGTATGAACTCTACTGTCAGTGTGAACTCTACTACCAGACCTCTACTGTCAGTATGAACTCTACTGTCAGTGTGAACTCTACTACCAGACCTCTACTGTCAGTGTGACCTCTACTACCAGACCTCTACTGTCAGTGTGAACTCTACTACCAGACCTCTACTGTCAGTTTGAACTCTACTACCAGACCTCTACTGTCAGTTTGAACTCTACTACCAGACCTCTACTACCAGATCTCTACTGTCAGTGTGAACTCTACTACCAGACCTCTACTGTCAGTGTGAACTCTACTACCAGACCTCTACTGTCAGTATGAACTCTACTACCAGACCTCCACTGTCAGTGTGAACTCTACTACCAGACCTCTACTACCAGACCTCTACTGTCAGTGTGAACTCTACTACCAGACCTCTACTACCAGACCTCTACTACCAGACCTCTACTACCAGATCTCTACTGTCAGTATGAACTCTACTGTCAGTGTGAACTCTACTACCAGACCTCTACTGTCAGTGTGAACTCTACTACCAGACCTCTACTGTCAGTGTGAACTCTACTACCAGACCTCTACTACCAGACCTCTACTGTCAGTGTGAACTCTACTACCAGACCTCTACTACCAGACCTCTACTATCAGTGTGAACTCTACTACCAGACCTCTACTGTCAGTGTGAACTCTACTACCAGACCTCTACTACCAGACCTCTACTATCAGTGTGAACTCTACTACCAGACCTCTACTGTCAGTGTGAACTCTACTACCAGACCTCTACTACCAGACCTCTACTACCAGACCTCTACTACCAGACCTCTACTACCAGACCTCTACTGTCAGTGTGACCTCTACTGTCAGTGTGACCCCTACTGTCAGTGTGAACTCTACTACCAGACCTCTACTACCAGACCTCTACTACCAGACCTCTACTACCAGACCTCTACTACCAGACCTCTACTACCAGACCTCTACTGTCAGTGTGACCTCTACTGTCAGTGTGACCCCTACTGTCAGTGTGAACTCTACTACCAGACCTCTACTACCAGACCTCTACTACCAGACCTCTACTACCAGACCTCTACTACCAGACCTCTACTACCAGATCTCTACTGTCAGTGTGAACTCTACTGTCAGTGTGAACTCTACTACCAGACCTCTACTGTCAGTGTGAACTCTACTACCAGACCTCTACTACCAGATCTCTACTACCAGACCTCTACTACCAGACCTCTACTACCAGACCTCTACTACCAGACCTCTACTGTCAGTGTGACCTCTACTGTCAGTGTGACCCCTACTGTCAGTGTGAACTCTACTACCAGACCTCTACTGTCAGTGTGAACTCTACTACCAGACCTCTTCTACCAGACCTCTACTACCAGACCTCTACTATCAGTGTGAACTCTACTACCAGACCTCTACTGTCAGTATGACCTCTACTGTCAGTGTGACCTCTACTGTCAGTTTGAACTCTACTACCAGACCTCTACTACCAGATCTCTACTATCAGTGTGAACTCTACTACCAGACCTCTACTATCAGTATGAACTCTACTACCAGACCTCTACTGTCAGTGTGAACTCTACTACCAGACCTCTACTACCAGACCTCTACTACCAGACCTCTACTGTCAGTGTGAACTCTACTACCAGACCTCTACTACCAGACCTCTACTGTCAGTGTGAACTCTACTACCAGACCTCTACTATCAGTGTGAACTCTACTACCAGACCTCTACTGTCAGTGTGAACTCTACTACCAGACCTGTACTACCAGACCTCTACTATCAGTGTGACCTCTACTACCAGACCTCTACTACCAGACCTCTACTGTCAGTGTGAACTCTACTACCAGACCTCTACTGTCAGTGTGAACTCTACTACCAGACCTCTACTACCAGACCTCTACTGTCAGTGTGAACTCTACTACCAGACCTCTACTGTCAGTGTGAACTCTACTACCAGACCTCTACTACCAGACGTCTACTGTCAGTGTGAACTCTACTACCAGACCTCTACTACCAGACCTCTACTGTCAGTGTGACCTCTACTACCAGACCTCTACTGACAGTGTGACCTCTACTACCAGACCTCTACTGTTAGTATGACCTCTACTACCAGACCTCTACTATCAGTGTGAACTCTACTACCAGACCTCTACTGTCAGTGTGAACTCTACTACCAGACCTCTACTACCAGACCTCTACTATCAGTGTGACCTCTACTACCAGACCTCTACTACCAGACCTCTACTGTCAGTGTGAACTCTACTACCAGACCTCTACTGTCAGTGTGAACTCTACTACCAGACCTCTACTACCAGACCTCTACTACCAGACCTCTACTATCAGTGTGAACTCTACTACCAGACCTCTACTGTCAGTGTGAACTCTACTACCAGACCTCTACTACCAGACCTCTACTATCAGTGTGACCTCTACTACCAGACCTCTACTACCAGACCTCTACTGTCAGTGTGAACTCTACTACCAGACCTCTACTGTCAGTGTGAACTCTACTACCAGCCCTCTACTACCAGACCTCTACTACCAGACCTCTACTATCAGTGTGAACTCTACTACCAGACCTCTACTGTCAGTGTGAACTCTACTACCAGACCTCTACTGTCAGTGTGAACTCTACTACCAGACCTCTACTACCAGACCTCTACTACCAGACCTCTACTGTCAGTGTGACCTCTGCTACCAGACCTCTACTGTCAGTGTGATCTCTACTGTCAGTATGACCTCTACTGACAGTGTGAACTCTACTACCAGACCTCTACTACCAGACCTCTACTGTCAGTATGAACTCTACTACCAGACCTCTACTGTCAGTATGAACTCTACTACCAGACCTCTACTGTCAGTGTGAACTCTACTACAAGACCTCTACTGTCAGTTTGAACTCTACTGTTAGTATGACCTCTACTGTCAGTATGAACTCTACTGTCAGTGTGAACTCTACTGTCAGTGTGAACTCTACTACCAGACCTCTACTGTCAGTTTGAACTCTACTACCAGACCTCTACTGTCAGTTTGAACTCTACTACCAGACCTCTACTGTCAGTTTGAACTCTATTACCAGACCTCTACTGTCAATGTGAACTCTACTACCAGACCTCTACTTCCAGACCTCTACTGTCAGTATGACCTCTACTGTCAGTGTGAACTCTACTACCAGACCTCTACTGTCAGTGTGAACTCTACTGTTAGTATGACCTCTACTACCAGACCTCTACTGTCAGTATGAACTCTACTACCAGACCTCTACTGTCAGTGTGACCTCTACTACCAGACCTCTACTGTCAGTTTGAACTCTACTACCAGACCTCTACTGTCAATGTGAACTCTACTACCAGACCTCTACTACCAGACCTCTACTGTCAGTATGAACTCTACTACCAGACCTCTACTGTCAGTGTGACCTCTACTACCAGACCTCTACTGTCAGTTTGAACTCTACTACCAGACCTCTACTGTCAATGTGAACTCTACTACCAGACCTCTACTACCAGACCTCTACTGTCAGTATGACCTCTACTGTCAGTTTGAACTCTACTACCAGACCTCTACTGTCAGTTTGAACTCTACTACCAGACCTCTACTACCAGACCTCTACTATCAGTGTGAACTCTACTGTCAGTGTGACCTCTACTGTCAGTGTGAACTCTACTACCAGACCTCTACTGTCAGTGTGAACTCTACTACCAGACCTCTACTGTCAGTGTGAACTCTACTACCAGACCTCTACTATCAGTATGACCTCTACTGTCAGTGTGAACTTTACTGTTAGTATGACCTCTACTGTCAGTTTGAACTCTACTACCAGACCTCTACTACCAGACCACTACTATCAGTGTGAACTCTACTGTCAGTGTGACCTCTACTGTCAGTGTGACCTCTACTACCAGACCTCTACTGTCAGTGTGAACTCTACTACCAGACCTCTTCTGTCAGTATGACCTCTACTGTCAGTGTGACCTCTACTGTCAGTGTGAACTCTACTACCAGACCTCTACTGTCAGTGTGAACTCTACTACCAGACCTCTACTGTCAGTGTGAACTCTACTACCAGACCTCTACTATCAGTATGACCTCTACTGTCAGTGTGAACTTTACTGTTAGTATGACCTCTACTGTCAGTTTGAACTCTACTACCAGACCTCTACTACCAGACCTCTACTATCAGTGTGAACTCTACTGTCAGTGTGACCTCTACTGTCAGTGTGAACTCTACTGCCAGACCTCTACTGTCAGTGTGAACTCTACTACCAGACCTCTACTGTCAGTGTGAACTCTACTACCAGACCTCTACTATCAGTATGACCTCTACTGTCAGTGTGAACTTTACTGTTAGTATGACCTCTACTGTCAGTTTGAACTCTACTACCAGACCTCTACTACCAGACCACTACTATCAGTGTGACCTCTACTACCAGACCTCTACTGTCAGTGTGAACTCTACTACCAGACCTCTTCTGTCAGTATGACCTCTACTGTCAGTGTGACCTCTACTGTCAGTTTGAACTCTACTACCAGACCTCTACTACCAGATCTCTACTGTCAGTTTGAACTCTACTACCAGACCTCTACTGTCAGTATGAACTCTACTACCAGACCTCTACTATCAGTGTGACCTCTACTACCAGACCTCTACTGTCAGTGTGACCTCTACTACCAGACCTCTACTGTCAGTTTGAACTCTACTACCAGACCTCTACTACCAGACCTCTACTGTCAGTTTGAACTCTACTACCAGACCTCTACTGTCAGTTTGAACTCTATTACCAGACCTCTACTGTCAATGTGAACTCTACTACCAGACCTCTACTTCCAGACCTCTACTGTCAGTATGACCTCTACTGTCAGTGTGAACTCTACTACCAGACCTCTACTGTCAGTGTGAACTCTACTGTTAGTATGACCTCTACTACCAGACCTCTACTGTCAGTATGAACTCTACTACCAGACCTCTACTGTCAGTGTGACCTCTACTACCAGACCTCTACTGTCAGTTTGAACTCTACTACCAGACCTCTACTGTCAATGTGAACTCTACTACCAGACCTCTACTACCAGACCTCTACTGTCAGTATGACCTCTACTGTCTGTTTGAACTCTACTACCAGACCTCTACTGTCAGTGTGAACTCTACTGTTAGTATGACCTCTACTGTCAGTTTGAACTCTACTACCAGACCTCTACTACCAGACCTCTACTATCAGTGTGAACTCTACTGTCAGTGTGACCTCTACTGTCAGTGTGAACTCTACTACCAGACCTCTACTACCAGACCTCTACTACCAGACCTCTACTACCAGACCTCTACTACCAGACCTCTACTACCAGACCTCTACTGTCAGTGTGACCTCTACTGTCAGTGTGACCCCTACTGTCAGTGTGAACTCTACTACCAGACCTCTACTACCAGACCTCTACTACCAGACCTCTACTACCAGACCTCTACTACCAGACCTCTACTACCAGATCTCTACTGTCAGTGTGAACTCTACTGTCAGTGTGAACTCTACTACCAGACCTCTACTGTCAGTGTGAACTCTACTACCAGACCTCTACTACCAGATCTCTACTACCAGACCTCTACTACCAGACCTCTACTACCAGACCTCTACTACCAGACCTCTACTGTCAGTGTGACCTCTACTGTCAGTGTGACCCCTACTGTCAGTGTGAACTCTACTACCAGACCTCTACTGTCAGTGTGAACTCTACTACCAGACCTCTTCTACCAGACCTCTACTACCAGACCTCTACTATCAGTGTGAACTCTACTACCAGACCTCTACTGTCAGTATGACCTCTACTGTCAGTGTGACCTCTACTGTCAGTTTGAACTCTACTACCAGACCTCTACTACCAGATCTCTACTATCAGTGTGAACTCTACTACCAGACCTCTACTATCAGTATGAACTCTACTACCAGACCTCTACTGTCAGTGTGAACTCTACTACCAGACCTCTACTACCAGACCTCTACTACCAGACCTCTACTGTCAGTGTGAACTCTACTACCAGACCTCTACTACCAGACGTCTACTGTCAGTGTGAACTCTACTACCAGACCTCTACTACCAGACCTCTACTGACAGTGTGACCTCTACTACCAGACCTCTACTGTTAGTATGACCTCTACTACCAGACCTCTACTATCAGTGTGAACTCTACTACCAGACCTCTACTGTCAGTGTGAACTCTACTACCAGACCTCTACTACCAGACCTCTACTATCAGTGTGACCTCTACTACCAGACCTCTACTACCAGACCTCTACTGTCAGTGTGAACTCTACTACCAGACCTCTACTGTCAGTGTGAACTCTACTACCAGACCTCTACTACCAGACCTCTACTACCAGACCTCTACTATCAGTGTGAACTCTACTACCAGACCTCTACTGTCAGTGTGAACTCTACTACCAGACCTCTACTACCAGACCTCTACTATCAGTGTGACCTCTACTACCAGACCTCTACTACCAGACCTCTACTGTCAGTGTGAACTCTACTACCAGACCTCTACTGTCAGTGTGAACTCTACTACCAGCCCTCTACTACCAGACCTCTACTACCAGACCTCTACTATCAGTGTGAACTCTACTACCAGACCTCTACTGTCAGTGTGAACTCTACTACCAGACCTCTACTGTCAGTGTGAACTCTACTACCAGACCTCTACTACCAGACCTCTACTACCAGACCTCTACTGTCAGTGTGACCTCTGCTACCAGACCTCTACTGTCAGTGTGATCTCTACTGTCAGTATGACCTCTACTGACAGTGTGAACTCTACTACCAGACCTCTACTACCAGACCTCTACTGTCAGTATGAACTCTACTACCAGACCTCTACTGTCAGTGTGAACTCTACTACAAGACCTCTACTGTCAGTTTGAACTCTACTGTTAGTATGACCTCTACTGTCAGTATGAACTCTACTGTCAGTGTGAACTCTACTGTCAGTGTGAACTCTACTACCAGACCTCTACTGTCAGTTTGAACTCTACTACCAGACCTCTACTGTCAGTTTGAACTCTACTACCAGACCTCTACTGTCAGTTTGAACTCTATTACCAGACCTCTACTGTCAATGTGAACTCTACTACCAGACCTCTACTTCCAGACCTCTACTGTCAGTATGACCTCTACTGTCAGTGTGAACTCTACTACCAGACCTCTACTGTCAGTGTGAACTCTACTGTTAGTATGACCTCTACTACCAGACCTCTACTGTCAGTATGAACTCTACTACCAGACCTCTACTGTCAGTTTGAACTCTACTACCAGACCTCTACTGTCAATGTGAACTCTACTACCAGACCTCTACTACCAGACCTCTACTGTCAGTATGAACTCTACTACCAGACCTCTACTGTCAGTGTGACCTCTACTACCAGACCTCTACTGTCAGTTTGAACTCTACTACCAGACCTCTACTGTCAATGTGAACTCTACTACCAGACCTCTACTACCAGACCTCTACTGTCAGTATGACCTCTACTGTCAGTTTGAACTCTACTACCAGACCTCTACTGTCAGTTTGAACTCTACTACCAGACCTCTACTACCAGACCTCTACTATCAGTGTGAACTCTACTGTCAGTGTGACCTCTACTGTCAGTGTGAACTCTACTACCAGACCTCTACTGTCAGTGTGAACTCTACTACCAGACCTCTACTGTCAGTGTGAACTCTACTACCAGACCTCTACTATCAGTATGACCTCTACTGTCAGTGTGAACTTTACTGTTAGTATGACCTCTACTGTCAGTTTGAACTCTACTACCAGACCTCTACTACCAGACCACTACTATCAGTGTGAACTCTACTGTCAGTGTGACCTCTACTGTCAGTGTGACCTCTACTACCAGACCTCTACTGTCAGTGTGAACTCTACTACCAGACCTCTTCTGTCAGTATGACCTCTACTGTCAGTGTGACCTCTACTGTCAGTGTGAACTCTACTACCAGACCTCTACTGTCAGTGTGAACTCTACTACCAGACCTCTACTGTCAGTGTGAACTCTACTACCAGACCTCTACTATCAGTATGACCTCTACTGTCAGTGTGAACTTTACTGTTAGTATGACCTCTACTGTCAGTTTGAACTCTACTACCAGACCTCTACTACCAGACCTCTACTATCAGTGTGAACTCTACTGTCAGTGTGACCTCTACTGTCAGTGTGAACTCTACTGCCAGACCTCTACTGTCAGTGTGAACTCTACTACCAGACCTCTACTGTCAGTGTGAACTCTACTACCAGACCTCTACTATCAGTATGACCTCTACTGTCAGTGTGAACTTTACTGTTAGTATGACCTCTACTGTCAGTTTGAACTCTACTACCAGACCTCTACTACCAGACCACTACTATCAGTGTGACCTCTACTACCAGACCTCTACTGTCAGTGTGAACTCTACTACCAGACCTCTTCTGTCAGTATGACCTCTACTGTCAGTGTGACCTCTACTGTCAGTTTGAACTCTACTACCAGACCTCTACTACCAGATCTCTACTGTCAGTTTGAACTCTACTACCAGACCTCTACTGTCAGTATGAACTCTACTACCAGACCTCTACTATCAGTGTGACCTCTACTACCAGACCTCTACTGTCAGTGTGACCTCTACTACCAGACCTCTACTGTCAGTTTGAACTCTACTACCAGACCTCTACTACCAGACCTCTACTGTCAGTTTGAACTCTACTACCAGACCTCTACTGTCAGTTTGAACTCTATTACCAGACCTCTACTGTCAATGTGAACTCTACTACCAGACCTCTACTTCCAGACCTCTACTGTCAGTATGACCTCTACTGTCAGTGTGAACTCTACTACCAGACCTCTACTGTCAGTGTGAACTCTACTGTTAGTATGACCTCTACTACCAGACCTCTACTGTCAGTATGAACTCTACTACCAGACCTCTACTGTCAGTGTGACCTCTACTACCAGACCTCTACTGTCAGTTTGAACTCTACTACCAGACCTCTACTGTCAATGTGAACTCTACTACCAGACCTCTACTACCAGACCTCTACTGTCAGTATGACCTCTACTGTCTGTTTGAACTCTACTACCAGACCTCTACTGTCAGTGTGAACTCTACTGTTAGTATGACCTCTACTGTCAGTTTGAACTCTACTACCAGACCTCTACTACCAGACCTCTACTATCAGTGTGAACTCTACTGTCAGTGTGACCTCTACTGTCAGTGTGAACTCTACTACCAGACCTCTACTGTCAGTGTGAACTCTACTACCAGACCTCTACTGTCAGTGTGAACTCTACTACCAGACCTCTACTATCAGTATGACCTCTACTGTCAGTGTGAACTTTACTGTTAGTATGACCTCTACTGTCAGTTTGAACTCTACTACCAGACCTCTACTACCAGACCACTACTATCAGTGTGAACTCTACTGTCAGTGTGACCTCTACTGTCAGTGTGACCTCTACTACCAGACCTCTACTGTCAGTGTGAACTCTACTACCAGACCTCTTCTGTCAGTATGACCTCTACTGTCAGTGTGACCTCTACTGTCAGTTTGAACTCTACTACCAGACCTCTACTACCAGATCTCTACTGTCAGTTTGAACTCTACTACCAGACCTCTACTGTCAGTATGAACTCTACTACCAGACCTCTACTATCAGTGTGACCTCTACTACCAGACCTCTACTGTCAGTGTGACCTCTACTACCAGACCTCTACTGTCAGTTTGAACTCTACTACCAGACCTCTACTACCAGACCTCTACTGTCAGTGTGAACTCTACTACCAGACCTCTTCTACCAGACCTCTACTACCAGACCTCTACTGTCAGTGTGACCTCTACTACCAGACCTCTACTGTCAGTGTGAACTCTACTACCAGACCTCTACTGTCAGTGTGAACTCTACTACCAGAACTCTACTACCAGACCTCTACTACCAGACCTCTACTGTCAGTGTGAACTCTACTACCAGACCTCTACTGTCAGTGTGAACTCTACTACCAGACCTCTACTACCAGACCTCTACTATCAGTGTGACCTCTACTACCAGACCTCTACTACCAGACCTCTACTGTCAGTGTGAACTCTACTACCAGACCTCTACTGTCAGTGTGAACTCTACTACCATACATCTACTACCAGACCTCTACTACCAGACCTCTACTATCAGTGTGAACTCTACTACCAGACCTCTACTGTCAGTGTGAACTCTACTACCAGATCTCTACTGTCAGTGTGAACTCTACTACCAGACCTCTACTACCAGACCTCTACTACCAGACCTCTACTGTTAGTGTGACCTCTGCTACCAGACCTCTACTGTCAGTGTGATCTCTACTGTCAGTATGACCTCTACTGACAGTGTGAACTCTACTACCAGACCTCTACTACCAGACCTCTACTGTCAGTATGAACTCTACTACCAGACCTCTACTGTCAGTATGAACTCTACTACCAGACCTCTACTGTCAGTATGAACTCTACTACCAGACCTCTACTGTCAGTTTGAACTCTACTGTTAGTATGACCTCTACTGTCAGTATGAACTCTACTGTCAGTGTGAACTCTACTGTCAGTGTGAACTCTACTACCAGACCTCTACTGTCAGTTTGAACTCTACTACCAGACCTCTACTGTCAGTTTGAACTCTACTACCAGACCTCTACTGTCAATGTGAACTCTACTACCAGACCTCTACTACCAGACCTCTACTGTCAGTATGACCTCTACTGTCAGTGTGAACTCTACTACCAGACCTCTAATGTCAGTGTGAACTCTACTGTTAGTATGACCTCTACTACCAGACCTCTACTGTCAGTATGAACTCTACTACCAGACCTCTACTGTCAGTGTGACCTCTACTACCAGACCTCTACTGTCAGTTTGAACTCTACTACCAGACCTCTAATGTCAGTGTGAACTCTACTGTCAGTGTGAACTCTACTACCAGACCTCTACTGTCAGTGTGAACTCTACTACCAGACCTCTACTGTCAGTGTGAACTCTACTACCAGACCTCTACTATCAGTATGACCTCTACTGTCAGTGTGAACTTTACTGTTAGTATGATCTCTACTGTCAGTTTGAACTCTACTACCAGACCTCTACTACCAGACCTCTACTATCAGTGTGAACTCTACTGTCAGTGTGACCTCTACTGTCATTGTGACCTCTACTACCAGACCTCTACTGTCAGTGTGAACTCTACTACCAGACCTCTTCTGTCAGTATGACCTCTACTGTCAGTGTGACCTCTACTGTCAGTTTGAACTCTACTACCAGACCTCTACTACCAGATCTCTACTGTCAGTTTGAACTCTACTACCAGACCTCTACTGTCAGTATGAACTCTACTACCAGACCTCTACTATCAGTGTGACCTCTACTACCAGACCTCTACTGTCAGTGTGACCTCTACTACCAGACCTCTACTGTCAGTTTGAACTCTACTACCAGACCTCTACTACCAGACCTCTACTGTCAGTGTGAACTCTACTACCAGACCTCTACTGTCAGTGTGAACTCTACTACCAGACCTCTACTGTCAGTGTGATCTCTACTATCAGTGTGAACTCTACTACCAGACCTCTACTACCAGACCTCTACTACCAGACCTCTACTGTCAGTGTGAACTCTACTACCAGACCTCTACTACCAGACCTCTGCTACCAGACCTCTACTGTCAGTGTGATCTCTACTGTCAGTATGACCTCTACTGACAGTGTGAACTCTACTACCAGACCTCTACTACCAGACCTCTACTGTCAGTATGAACTCTACTACCAGACCTCTACTGTCAGTATGAACTCTACTACCAGACCTCTACTGTCAGTGTGAACTCTACTACAAGACCTCTACTGTCAGTTTGAACTCTACTGTTAGTATGACCTCTACTGTCAGTATGAACTCTACTGTCAGTGTGAACTCTACTGTCAGTGTGAACTCTACTACCAGACCTCTACTGTCAGTTTGAACTCTACTACCAGACCTCTACTGTCAGTTTGAACTCTACTACCAGACCTCTACTGTCAATGTGAACTCTACTACCAGACCTCTACTACCAGACCTCTACTGTCAGTATGACCTCTACTGTCAGTGTGAACTCTACTACCAGACCTCTAATGTCAGTGTGAACTCTACTGTTAGTATGACCTCTACTACCAGACCTCTACTGTCAGTATGAACTCTACTACCAGACCTCTACTGTCAGTGTGACCTCTACTACCAGACCTCTACTGTCAGTTTGAACTCTACTACCAGACCTCTAATGTCAGTGTGAACTCTACTGTCAGTGTGAACTCTACTACCAGACCTCTACTGTCAGTGTGAACTCTACTACCAGACCTCTACTGTCAGTGTGAACTCTACTACCAGACCTCTACTATCAGTATGACCTCTACTGTCAGTGTGAACTTTACTGTTAGTATGATCTCTACTGTCAGTTTGAACTCTACTACCAGACCTCTACTACCAGACCTCTACTATCAGTGTGAACTCTACTGTCAGTGTGACCTCTACTGTCATTGTGACCTCTACTACCAGACCTCTACTGTCAGTGTGAACTCTACTACCAGACCTCTTCTGTCAGTATGACCTCTACTGTCAGTGTGACCTCTACTGTCAGTTTGAACTCTACTACCAGACCTCTACTACCAGATCTCTACTGTCAGTTTGAACTCTACTACCAGACCTCTACTGTCAGTATGAACTCTACTACCAGACCTCTACTATCAGTGTGACCTCTACTACCAGACCTCTACTGTCAGTGTGACCTCTACTACCAGACCTCTACTGTCAGTTTGAACTCTACTACCAGACCTCTACTACCAGACCTCTACTGTCAGTGTGAACTCTACTACCAGACCTCTACTGTCAGTGTGAACTCTACTACCAGACCTCTACTGTCAGTGTGATCTGTACTATCAGTGTGAACTCTACTACCAGACCTCTACTACCAGACCTCTACTGTCAGTGTGAACTCTACTACCAGACCTCTACTACCAGACCTCTACTACCAGACCTCTACTGTCAGTGTGAACTCTACTACCAGACCTCTACTACCAGACCTCTACTACCAGACCTCTACTGTCCGTGTGAACTCTACTACCAGATCTCTACTACCAGACCTCTACTACCAGACCTCTACTGTCAGTGTGAACTCTACTACCAGACCTCTACTGTCAGTGTGACCTCTACTGTCAGTGTGAACTCTACTACCAGACCTCTACTACCAGACCTCTACTGTCAGTGTGAACTCTACTACCAGACCTCTACTACCAGACCTCTACTACCAGACCTCTACTGTCAGTGTGAACTCTACTACCAGACCTCTACTGTCAGTGTGAACTCTACTACCAGACCTCTACTGTCAGTTTGAACTCTACTACAAGACCTCTACTGTTAGTATGACCTCTACTGTCAGTATGATCATTAATGTCAGTGTGAACTCTACTGTTAGTATGACCTCTACTGTCAGTTTGAACTCTACTACCAGACCTCTACTCTCAGTTTGAACTCTACTACCAGACCTCTACTGTCAGTATGAACTCTACTACCAGACCTCTACTGTCAGTATGACCTCTACTGTCAGTGTGAACTCTATTACCAGACCTCTACTACCAGATCTCTACTGTCAGTGTGAACTCTACTACCAGACCTCTACTGTCAGTGTGAACTCTACTACCATACCTCTACTATCAGTGTGAACTCTACTACCAGACCTCTACTATCAGTGTGACCTCTACTACCAGACCTCTACTGTCAGTGTGACCTCTACTATCAGTGTGAACTCTACTACCAGACCTCTACTGTCAGTGTGAACTCTACTACCAGACCTCTACTACCAGACCTCTACTATCAGTGTGAACTCTACTACCAGACCTCTACTGTCAGTATGAACTCTACTGTCAGTGTGAACTCTACTACCAGACCTCTACTACCAGACCTCTACTGTCAGTTTGAACTCTACTACCAGACCTCTACTGTCAGTTTGAACTCTACTACCAGACCTCTACTATCAGTGTGAACTCTACTACCAGACATCTACTACCAGACCTCTACTGTCAGTTTGAACTCTACTACCAGACCTCTACTATCAGTGTGAACTCTACTGTCAGTGTGAACTCTACTACCAGACCTCTACTGTCAGTGTGACCTCTACTACCAGACCTCTACTGTCAGTTTGAACTCTACTACCAGACCTCTACTGTCAGTGTGAACTCTACTACCAGACCTCTACTACCAGACCTCTACTGTCAGTGTGAACTCTACTACCAGCACATTCATAACTGCTTCACACCACTTTTTAACCACGAGGGACAACCTTAATGTAGGTTTTGGTTTTGCTAGTGCACTGTGGACTGGAATGGGGGATGTGTGTCAGTTAATACTGGCTCCAAAGGTTGCGAGTTTGAATCCAGTAATATTAAAAATATATATATATTTTTGTTGATATTAACTCAATGTGGTTAAGGTTTGGGATTGACCTTAAAACACAAATCACTGAAACTGAAACTAAAAAATATAAAATTGAAATGTTTTATAAAACTTAAACTATGTGGATCTGAAAACTAACAGAAACTAAACTGAATTTCAAAGGTTGCAAGTTTGAATCCAGCGAAAGAAAGTTGTTTTTGAGATATTGGTTTTAAGCCTTTTCTCTAACCTTAACTATTTTGAGTTAATGCTTAAACTCATCCCTAAACTTAAAAATTAAAAATGTTAAACTTAACCTTAAACAATTAGAAATGTGAAATTTATAACAACTTAGAAATGTAAAGTTTGAGAAACACGGATGAACTTCTAATTGTGACGTTAAACTATGAGATCTAGTTGGGTAAACATCCCTCCAGTCAGAGAGAGAGAGGGCTAGAGGGAGAGAGAGGGCTAGAGGGAGAGAGAGGGAGTGAGAGAGGGAGGGAGAGAGAGGGCTAGAGGGAGAGAGAGGGAGTGAGAGAGAGGGAGGGAGAGAGAGGGCTAGAGGGAGAGAGACGGAGGGAGAGAGAGAGAGAGAGAGAGAGAGATGGAGGGAGAGAGACGGAGGGGGAGAGAGAGAGAGAGAGAGAGGGCTAGAGGGAGAGAGACGGAGGGAGAGAAAGGGAGGGAGAGAGAGGGCTAGAGGGAGAGAGACGGAGGGAGAGAGAGAGAGAGAGAGAGAGAGAGGGAGAGAGAGAGAGAGAGACAGAGAGGGAGAGAGAGAGAGAGAGAGAGACAGAGAGAGAGACAGAGAGGAAGAGAGAGAGAGAGACAGAGAGAGAGAGACAGAGAGGGAGAGAGAGAGAGAGAGAGAATGAGAGAGGTTAGTGATATATGTATATAAGAGAGAGAGATACAGGTGTTGACAGGTAAGGGATCTTTATCTGTGAATTTAACAGCAAGCAGAGTGTGTATGTGTGTGTGTGTGTGTGTGTGTGTGTGTGTGTGTGTGTGTGTGTGTGTGTGTGTGTGTGTGTGTGTGTGAGTTATGGTGAAGCAGAAAGGGATTATGAACCAACCGACACACCAAGATTATTGTAGTTGTGTTTTTATGTTAGTTTAAAAATATATATATATATTTTATTTTACCTCCTTTTTCCCCTCAATTTCGTAGTATCCAATTGTTTTTAGTAGTTACTATTTTATCTCATCGCTACAACTCCCGTACGTGCTCGGGAGAGACGAAGGTCGAGAGTCATGCGTCCTACGAAACACAACCCAACCAAGCCGCACTGCTTCTTAACACAGCACGCATCCAACCGGGAAGCCACACCAATGTGTTGGAGGAAACACCGTGCACCTAGCGACCTGTTCAGCGTGCACTGCGCCCGGCACGCCACAGGAGTCGCTAGTGCGCGATGAGACAAGGATTTCCCTACCGGCTAAACCCTCCTGTTAAGGTTTCCTTTCGTCGAAGGAGAGGAGGACCAAAATGCAGCGTGGTTATCTCGATACATCTTTAATAAAGATGATAACAAACAATACAAAAACACTAAACGTAACGTGAAAAACCGAAACAGCCTAATCTGGTGCAAACAAACAGAGACAGGAACAATCACCCACGAAACACTCAAATAACAACCCACAAACTACCCAAGGAATATGGCTGCCTAAATATGGTTTCCATAGAGACAACGATAAACACCTGCTTCTGATTGTGAACCACTTCACAATCCCATAACCTACAAAAAAACCCTAGACAAAACACGCCACAATAAATAACCCATGTCACACCCTGGCCTGACCAAAATAATAAAGAAAAAACAAAATATTAAGACCAGGGCGTGACAGAACCCGCCCCCCCCCCCCTCCCCCAAGGTCCCCTGAATAAAAAGGGGTAGCTCAGGACTGAGAGGAAGCTCAGGACTGAGAGGAAGCTCAGGACTGAGAGGAAGCGACTGAGAGGAAGCTCAGGACTGAGAGGAAGCTCAGGACTGAGAGGAAGCTCAGGACTGAGAGGAAGCTCTGGCAGGTTGATGACTCTGGCAGATCCTGCCTGACTGGCGGCTCTGGTAGATCCTGGCTGACTGGCAGCTCTGGCAGATCCTGGCTGAATGGCGGATCTGGAAGATCCTGGCTGATTGGCGGATCCTGGCAGACTGGCGGCTCTGGCTGCTCCATGCTGACTGGCGGCTCTGGCTGCTCCATGCTGACTGGCGGCTCTGGCTGCTCCATGCTAACTGACGGCTCTGGCGGCTCCTTGCAGACTGGCGGCTCTGGCGGCTCCTTGCAGACTGGCGGCTCTGGTGGCTCCTTGCAGACTGGCAGCTCTGGCGGCTCCTTGCAGACTGACAGCTCCTTGCAGACTGACAGCTCCTTGCAGACTGACAGCTCTGGCCGCTCCTTGCAGACTGACAGCTCTGGCAGTGCTGAACAGGCGGGAGACTCCGGCAGCACTGGACAGGAGGAAGGCTCTGGCAGTGCTGGACAGGCGAAGCGCACTATAGGCCTGGTGCGTGGTGCTGGAACTGGTGGTACTGGGCCGAGAACACGCACAGGAAGCCTGGTGCGGGGAGCTGCCACCGGAGGGCTGGTGCGTGGAGGTGGTACTGGATAGACCGGACCGTGCAGGCGCACTGGAGCTCTTGAGCACCGAGCCTGCCCAACCTTACCTGGTTGAATGCTCCCGGTCGCCCTGCCAGTGCAGCGAGGTGGAATAGCCCGCACTGGGCTCTGCAGGTGAACCGGGGACACCGTGCGCAAGGCTGGTGCCATGTAAGCCGGCCCAAGGAGACACACTGGAGACCAGATGCGTAGAGCCGGCTTCATGACACTTGGCTCAATGCCCACTCTAGCGCGGCCGACACAAGGAGCTGGTATGTACCGCACCGGGCTATGCACCCGCACTGGAGACACCGTGCGCTCCACAGCATACCACGGTGCCTGCCCGGTCTCTCTCGCTCTCCGGTAAGCACAGGAAGTTGGCGCAGGTCTCCTACCTGGCTTCGCCATACTGCCCCAAGAAATTTTGGGGGCTGACTGTCGGCTTCCATCCGCCTCACCGTGCTGCCACCTCATACCAGCGCCTCTCCGCCTTCGCCGACTCCAGCTCTTCTTTGGGGCGGCGATATTCTCCTGGCTGTGCCCAGGGTCCCTTACCATCCAAGATTTCCTCCCATGTCCAAAAATCTGGATTTTGCTGCTCCTGCTGCCGTTGCCTGTCACCACGCCGCTTGGTCCTGTTGTGGTCGGTGATTCTGTTAAGGTTTTCTTTCGTCGAAGGAGAGGAGGACCAAAATGCAGCGTGGTTATCTCGATATCTCGTTATCATAAAGATGATAACAAAGAATACAAAAACACTAAACGTAACGTGAAAAACCGAAACAGCCTTGTTTAAAAAAATAATAATAATAATTTATTACCTTCAATACCATTCATTCTTTACAACTCATAATTTTCATGCATACTCCAATAATGGTATTTTAAACAAAAAAAACCAAACAAAAGCCTCAGGGGAGCATCTTCCCTCCCCGTCACCCTACAAACTACCTTTCCCTATCTCCCCATCCCTAATCTATCCCCTTACAAATCTAAATGACACCCAGCCCTAAACCCCCTTCCACCTCTCCCGAGCAGCATGCTGCCCCCACTTCCTCTCCTCCCTCTTCATCCTCGCCCTCAAATTTCCTTCCACCCTCCTCACTATCCCGTCCACCCCCCAATCTCTCCCTGTCTTCACCATGTTCTGCCTGGCTCCCCCCAGCCCCCGTTTAAAGAGACTCATGAGAAGCCACAGCAGAAACCTGTCCCTATCCTTCCCTCTCGCTCTCCCTACACCTCTCTCTAACCTGGCCCACGTCAATACAAAATCCCCCCTTACCAAACCTAACAACACCCGTGCCCTAGCCCATACTACTCCGGCAAAGGCACAGTCCCAAAATACATGGCGCACAGTCTCCTCCCTGCCACAAGAGGATCTTGGACAGGTGGGGGATTGTACCAAACTATACCGGTACATGATGGAACGTACCGGCAAGCACTTATGGAGGCTCAACCAATTCAGGTCCTTGAGCCTGTTGTCCAGACCCCGCGCCTGCACTCCCTCCCAGACCACTTCCGAGATGCCCAATACATGCCGGACTCCCTGCCTTTCTGACCTCCTCATACAGGTGCCTGTGATCTAAACTTACTCGGGCAACTTCAACCTCAGGGTGCGCACGCAGCCAATTGGCCGCATGATCAAAGTGCCACGGCAGCTGTTCCGCCCGAGGACCACACCATTACGCTTCTCGCCTGATACGAGAAGAACACCCGCAGGAGGTAACCGGACGGGTATATCACTGGATGAGCAAGCTCCGTTAACAAGAAAGAAACAAAAATTGCGTCCAGCTTAAGGGGGAAATGTGGTACCCCCCTACCTCCCTCCCCGATGGGACAGAGCATGCGTGCCCTGGCGACCCACTCGCACCTGCCATTCCACATGAACTGAAACACAAGCCTCACTAGAGGCCTCCTCAGACAAGCCGGCAATGAGTAGATGTACGCCAAATACAAAAGAGACGGCAACACATCCAGCTTTAGGACCAGGACTTTGCCCATAAAAGACAAATACCTAGCCTTCCACATTGCTAGCTTCTTCTGTACCACTGCGATACGCATGTTCCAGTTTAGCGTCGCTGAGCCGGAGGTCTCAAAATGGACCCCGAGAATCCTCAGGGCCCTGTCACAGAGAGATAACCCCCCGGGCACATCCGTTCTACCGCGCCATCTTCCGAAAAACTTGACGGAAGACTTTGCATGGTTCAGAACCGCTCCCGACGCTCGGGTGAAATCCCCAATGATGGCAAGGGACCTTGTCAGGCACGAGTCCTTGCACAGCAACAAGGAAGTGTCGTCGGCGTACTGCGTCATCTTAACACGCAGCCCACCACTTCCAGGGATCAACAAGCCTTCCACCCCTGTGTCTGCCCTAATGGCAGCCCCCAGAGGCTCCATGTACAGAACGAAGAGGAGAGCCGAGAGTGGGCACCCCTGCCTGACCCCAGACGAGAGGTCAAAAACATCACCCAAGTGACTATTTACACTAACTCGGCACCCCGCTCCGACATATAATGTACGAATCCATCCTATGAAATTCTCCCCAAATCCTAATCGACCTAACACTCTGAATAAAAAGGATCTATTCACGCGATCAAAGGCTTTCGCCTGATCTAGCGCTGCTACCATTAAAGGCAGTCCTCTATCTTCAACCCAAGCGATGGAGTCCCTGATTAACTGTAGGTTCCATCTAATAGAGCGGCCCTCTACCCCGCACGTCTGATCCTCATGGACGACGTAGGGAAGGGCTGTGCGCAACCGGTCTGCTAAAACCTTTGCAAGTAGCTTGTAATCTACACACAGCATGGTCAACGGCCGCCAGTTGCCAAGGTCTGTTACTTCCCCCTTCTTATATAAAAGTGACAGCACACCAACAGCCATTGATCCCCCCGGGACCCCCGTCTCAAGGATGGCCTTCAAGACTTTGAGGACCACTGGTCCAAGTATACCCCAAAACTTGAGATAAAACTCAGCCGGCAGCCCATCCATCCCAGGCACCTTCCCTTTTCCCATCCTCCTAAGAGCGCTCTCAACCGCTTCTAGTGAGATCTGGGCCTCCATCACTTCTCTAATGTCCTCCGGCATCCGCCTGGACAAGTGTTCTAAAAACACATTTCCCTGCTCTACATTTATTTCCCTTTGCTTAAATAAACCTTGGAAATGATCAGTTGTCACCCTGACCATATCCTCTGGTTCTCTAACTATACTACCATTTTCTTCCCTAACGCCATGCATTACCTTCCTACTCTGTCTTGCCCTAACCGACTTAAAGAACATAGCAGAACAAGTCTCATTGTGTTCTAGAAAGCCACTATGCGCACGCTCCAGGAAAGCTCGAACCTTCCGCTCCTGCAACTCCCTGAGCTGGGCCTGGGGAAACCAGCAGCAACCCAGAGGTTTCTCCCACCCCCATCGCTCTCTTGGCCATCCCCTCTCTCTCACTGTCGGCCAATCGCACCCTCATCTTCACTCTCTTCTTTGGTGATGGTGGCAGTGGAGAGATACCACCCTCCCCCCCGCCAGCTCCTCCACCATACCCCTCATCTCTTCCACCAGGGCACCTCCCTCCACTCCACATGCTTTTCCACTGTCTCCTTCTCCACCACCCCTCCCTCGCTTTCTTCTCTCTCATGCTCCTCCACTCGGTTGCCTTCTTCCGACGCTTTTCCCGCCACTCCCGTGCCTTCCGTTTCCTTCTCTCTTCCATCCGCCGCTTCTTGCTCCTCCTCCTTCCTTGCGGCCTTCCCCTCTGGACCTGTTCTCTGGTCATGAGTCGTGCTTCCTTCCCCTTCTCTTCTTCCCCCATCCCCCGCTCCTGCTCTCCCCCCAGCCGCAGACGCGTATGACCTCTAACGAGCCGGGCACCCTCGCCACAGGTGTGCTGATGAGCCACACCCGTGGCACGCCTTAGGCTTGTCACAATCCTTCGCCTCGTGCTCCCCAGATCCACAAAATCTGCATTTTCTTGTGCTGCGCGAGGCGAAGATGTGGCCATAGGCCATACAGCGCCTGCAAAATGGGGGCTGACATGCATAAAACAACGTCCCCCTGTCAGCCCCTAGGGAGAACATAGCAGGAGGATGGAGGTAGCCACCATGTACCTTTGGGTCCTCCCTGAGGAGGGCCTGGAAGCCTCTCCTCCCATTCCAAAACCCAAGGGAGTCTTTGAGGTGCCTTGCTGAGGAGATGTTATCCATCTATCTCCCCAGAAAGGCCCTCACCTCTTCGTCCTTAACGTATGGGTTGTAAATGTTGACAGTTACAACCCTAAAGTTGTTCCTCGCCAGGCTTGTTATTTCATAGTGGCTCATTGGCCTCTCACCTCCCACTGCTCTTGCCCTTCTCAGGATATCCTCATGTTTCTCCTCTGTATTTAGTGCCACGTCGTATGCTCCCTCCAACGAGTTGCCTTGGAAACAAAACACGTCCTTCACCGTCAGCTTTAGAATCCCCATTAAGATTGTCCTTCCAAAAGTTTTCCATCCTAAAGGCTCCAACTCATTTTCCTTCCAAGAAAACCGAATCGTGTTGGCCAGCCCAATCCCAGGGACCGACCGTGTTGATGGATTTTGCACAATCTCCGCAAGGAGAATGGCGCACCCGGCTCACGTTCTCTTCTCTTCCAAAACAAGGAAAAAAGAAAAACCAAAGTGACTGAGCCTATCTGGTGCAAACTAACACAGAGACAGGAACAATCACCCACAAAACACTCAAAGAATACGGCTGCCTAAATATGGTTCCCAATCAGAGACAACGATAAACACCTGCCTCTGATTGAGAACCACTTCAGGCAACCATAGACTTTTCTAGACAACCCCACTAACCACAATCCCATAACCTACAAAAAAAACCTAGACAAAACACACCACAATAAATAACCCATGTCACATCCTGGCCTGACCAAAATAATTAAGGAAACACAAAATACTAAGACCAGGGTGTGACACCTCCCTAACCCGGACGACGCTAGTAAAATTGTGCGTCGCCCCATGGACCTCCCGGTCGCGGCCGGCTGCGACAGAGCCTGGGATCGAACCCAGAGTCTCTGTTGGCACAGCTAGCACTGATATTAGATTTATTTTCTATTCGTTTAAGATTTTTTTAAATTCAGATATGTTTCAGTTAGATCCACTTTACTATTTTTATTTACTTTAAGATGTATAAAACATTTATAGTTAATTTTATATTTTTTTGTTTCAGTTTTAGTGTTAGGGACAGAAATGCTTGTGAGGCTAGGAATATGTGTTTGTGTGTTTGTGAGGATGTCACTTCTTGCCACTGGGGGGCAGTAATGCATAAGGTGATGGGTCAGGTTACAGGTTAGGTTTAAAGGTAGACTCAGCGAGATGACGTAGATGCACCAAGTAAACAGTAGCAGTGTGTCAATTTCCGCATTACCAGGAGCATTGAAGCGCAACACTAAACTTCTCCTCTGTTTTAGTCCCGTAGCTGCCACATTGTAGCAGCATGAAGCGAACCTGTGCAGGTACTCTGTGTGACTGTGTGAAAGTCTTGCATCGTGGAAGGGTTCGCTTGAGCGGATCACTTTGGTCAAGTCTCACCGCCTTTCAAATTGTGCTGCGTTATAGGGATGAAAATTTGTCAGACAAGAAAAACTGCAGGAAATTTACAAACATTGTGTGATCAAAGGTCATGAAGTTTAGACTGCAGTCGAATGCAAGTTTCTGCAGTGTCTCTTCATCAACTTTCTCCTCCAGACCTCACCTGTACTCTGGGAGGCTCTATTGTCAACCAATCATCAGTTGTTTTAAGGCACTATTGTCAACCAATCATTAGTGGGGTTTTGTGGGAGGCTCTATTGTCAACCAATCATTAGGGGGGGGGGGGGTTGTTTGAGGCTCTATTGTCAACCAAACATTAGGGGGGTTTGTTTGAGGCTCTATTGTCAACCAATCATTAGTGGGGTTTTGTTTCAGGCTCTATTGTCAACCAATCATCAGTTTTTTTTTTGTTTCAGGCACCCTAGCCTCTGCGGAGGCCCCAAAAACAGGATGTTCTGGTATACAGGGGATGGAAATAGAGCCTTTGCTGCACTTCCATTTTGGACGATAACGAGGTGACACTCCATCATAACTCCTCCTCCACATTTACCAGATTGGTTGAACTGTAAAGAAGAGAACATCCCTTGATATTTTTTTTCTGGTCAAAACTGAAAAATGTAAGGGATTTAGTTTCAGGCATTTATTTGATGTTAGACCCACCTGACCAAAGACATGATTGAAACAGGAACCAATTTTCCGCAACTCATGTGCACAGTGGATATATGCAAATAAATGTGATATTTGAGGCTTTTCTCTCACTAATTGACGGTACAATGTAGATATAATGGTATGATTTCAATTGTTTAGTATGTGATACGTGGGTTGGAGACCCACACATACTAAAAACATTCTAAAGAAAACATTTGATAATCAAATCTTTATTTACAAAGGACATTTCAGACATGGAAATGCATGAAGGTGCTTCACAGGACAAATCTAATGTAACACAACAAACATAAGAGGATAAAAAACTACAGAACAGAACAGTGTTGGGTTATTAAAAAGTATCCAAAACTTTTGAACATCCCACTGAGCTTAAATCCATTATTAAAACATTTAAAGAATATGTCACCACAGCATTGAATATGGCACCACAACATGAAAACATTGAGAACATAATTCTCTTAACACAAGTGCATTGGCGATGTCGTACCCACAGCGTCTATTAAAACACTCCCAAACCGGAAACTGTGGATTGACGGCAGCATGAACCACTGACTTTAATCCAGGCAAGGTGACCGGAAACATGACCGAATACAAACAGGAGAAAGACAAGCAGGCCATACTTTGGAGATGTTTTTCATCCCTGCCGATGAAAAACATCTCCACAGTATGATGCTGCCACCACCATGCTTCACTGTGGGGATGGTGTCCTCGGGGTGATGGGAGGTGTTGGGTTTGTGCCAGACATAGCGTTTTCCTTGATGGCCAAAAAGCTAAATATTTGTCTCATCTGACCAGAGTACCAGACCAGAGATCATATGTAGGGGCGTCAAAGGAGGTGAATACATATACACACACCCCTTTCATGTTTAAAAATATAATAATAATTGAAACAAGTAATTATTTTCATTTCACTTTGCCAATTTGGACTATCTTGTGTATGTCCATTACATGAAATCCAAATAACAGGTTACAAATTACAGGTTGTAACACAACAATATAGGAAAAACATCAAGAGGTATGAATACTTTTGCAAGGCACTGTATATGTTCCTAAAAACCAATGAGATGTGAGAGGCGGGACAGCCCGTCAAGCATCAAAAAACAGAACCAAGTTCTATTTTACTGCATGGCTACGCAGATGCTCGTTGAACACGTGTGAGCAGTTTGGTTGAAATGATTGAATAACATGTATGTGTAAATTTACTTTGCAACGCTTTAACTTGAGCGTATATTATTGTTATTATATTGTGGTCAAAATATAAGAGTACAAGTACAGAGAGATGTTTGATATCTGCTCTAAGATCATTTTAACATTTACCACTTTTTCAAAATAATTTACCACTTTAACTAAGTGCTGTGATGGGCACGAAAACCAGATAAGGAATTTTTCAAAAAATACGTACTTAATCGATTAGTCGATTTAGTCGATTCGGTTTTTAGACGTCCTTAATTTGCTATTAAAGTTATCGGAAAGTTAAAGTTAAAGTTAAACAGGAAGGCAGATTTAAAGTTGGGAGTCGGAAACCAAACGCATGTTTGTGTTTAATGGGCGTGTTTAATAATAAACGTAACAGAGAACAATGTAAAAAACACGAACCATATAGACATGGAACACATCAACAATACTATCTGGGGAGAGAACCTAGGGTCAGACAGGAGTAGCATATAGACATGGAACACATCAACAATACTATCTGGGGAGAGAACCTAGGGTCAGACAGGAGTAGCATATAGACATGGAACACATCAACAATACTATCTGGGGAGAGAACCTAGGGTCAGACAGGAGTAGCATATAGACATGGAACACATCAACAATACTATCTGGGGAGAGAACCTAGGGCCAGACAGGAGTAGCATATAGACATGGAACACATCAACAATACTGACTGGGGAGAGAACCTAGGGCCAGACAGGAGTAGCATATAGACATGGAACACATCAACAATACTGACTGGGGAGAGAACCTAGGGTCAGACAGGAGTAGCATATAGACATGGAACACATCAACAATACTAACTGGGGAGAGAACCTAGGGTCAGACAGGAGTAGCATATAGACATGGAACACATGAACAATACTATCTGGGGAGAGAACCTAGGGCCAGACAGGAGTAGCATATAGACATGGAACACATCAACAATACTATCTGGGGAGAGAACCTAGGGCCAGACAGGAGTAGCATATAGACATGGAACACATCAACAATACTGACTGGGGAGAGAACCTAGGGCCAGACAGGAGTAGCATATAGACATGGAACACATCAACAATACTATCTGGGGAGAGAACCTAGGGTCAGACAGGAGTAGCATATAGACATGGAACACATCAACAATACTATCTGGGGAGAGAACCTAGGGTCAGACAGGAGTAGCATATAGACATGGAACACATCAACAATACTATCTGGGGAGAGAACCTAGGGCCAGACAGGAGTAGCATATAGACATGGAACACATCAACAATACTGACTGGGGAGAGAACCTAGGGCCAGACAGGAGTAGCATATAGACATGGAACACATCAACAATACTGACTGGGGAGAGAACCTAGGGTCAGACAGGAGTAGCATATAGACATGGAACACATCAACAATACTAACTGGGGAGAGAACCTAGGGTCAGACAGGAGTAGCATATAGACATGGAACACATGAACAATACTATCTGGGGAGAGAACCTAGGGCCAGACAGGAGTAGCATATAGACATGGAACACATCAACAATACTATCTGGGGAGAGAACCTAGGGCCAGACAGGAGTAGCATATAGACATGGAACACATCAACAATACTGACTGGGGAGAGAACCTAGGGCCAGACAGGAGTAGCATATAGACATGGAACACATCAACAATACTATCTGGGGAGAGAACCTAGGGTCAGACAGGAGTAGCATATAGACATGGAACACATCAACAATACTATCTGGGGAGAGAACCTAGGGCCAGACAGGAGTAGCATATAGACATGGAACACATCAACAATACTATCTGGGGAGAGAACCTAGGGCCAGACAGGAGTAGCATATAGACATGGAACACATCAACAATACTGACTGGGGAGAGAACCTAGGGTCAGACAGGAGTAGCATATAGACATGGAACACATCAACAATACTATCTGGGGAGAGAACCTAGGGCCAGACAGGAGTAGCATATAGACATGGAACACATCAACAATACTATCTGGGGAGAGAACCTAGGGTCAGACAGGAGTAGCATATAGACATGGAACACATCAACAATACTATCTGGGGAGAGAACCTAGGGCCAGACAGGAGTAGCATATAGACATGGAACACATCAACAATACTGACTGGGGAGAGAACCTAGGGCCAGACAGGAGTAGCATATAGACATGGAACACATCAACAATACTATCTGGGGAGAGAACCTAGGGCCAGACAGGAGTAGCATATAGACATGGAACACATCAACAATACTGACTGGGGAGAGAACCTAGGGCCAGACAGGAGTAGCATATAGACATGGAACACATCAACAATACTGACTGGGGAGAGAACCTAGGGTCAGACAGGAGTAGCATATAGACATGGAACACATCAACAATACTAACTGGGGAAAGAACCTAGGGTCAGACAGGAGTAGCATATAGACATGGAACACATCAACAATACTAACTGGGGAAAGAACCTAGGGTCAGACAGGAGTAGCATATAGACATGGAACACATCAACAATACTATCTGGGGAGAGAACCTAGGGCCAGACAGGAGTAGCATATAGACATGGAACACATCAACAATACTATCTGGGGAGAGAACCTAGGGTCAGACAGGAGTAGCATATAGACATGGAACACATCAACAATACTATCTGGGGAGAGAACCTAGGGTCAGACAGGAGTAGCATATAGACATGGAACACATCAACAATACTATCTGGGGAGAGAACCTAGGGTCAGACAGGAGTAGCGTATAGACATGGAACACATCAACAATACTATCTGGGGAGAGAACCTAGGGTCAGACAGGAGTAGCATATAGACATGGAACACATCAACAATACTATCTGGGGAGAGAACCTAGGGTCAGACAGGAGTAGCATATAGACATGGAACACATGAACAATACTATCTGGGGAGAGAACCTAGGGTCAGACAGGAGTAGCATATAGACATGGAACACATCAACAATACTGACTGGGGAGAGAACCTAGGGTCAGACAGGAGTAGCATATAGACATGGAACACATGAACAATACTAACTGGGGAGAGAACCTAGGGCCAGACAGGAGTAGCATATAGACATGGAACACATCAACAATACTAACTGGGGAGAGAACCTAGGGTCAGACAGGAGTAGCATATAGACATGGAACACATCAACAATACTAACTGGGGAAAGAACCTAGGGTCAGACAGGAGTAGCATATAGACATGGAACACATCAACAATACTATCTGGGGAGAGAACCTAGGGCCAGACAGGAGTAGCATATAGACATGGAACACATCAACAATACTATCTGGGGAGAGAACCTAGGGCCAGACAGGAGTAGCATATAGACATGGAACACATCAACAATACTGACTGGGGAGAGAACCTAGGGCCAGACAGGAGTAGCATATAGACATGGAACACATCAACAATACTGACTGGGGAGAGAACCTAGGGTCAGACAGGAGTAGCATATAGACATGGAACACATGAACAATACTAACTGGGGAGAGAACCTAGGGTCAGACAGGAGTAGCATATAGACATGGAACACATCAACAATACTAACTGGGGAGAGAACCTAGGGTCAGACAGGAGTAGCATATAGACATGGAACACATCAACAATACTAACTGGGGAAAGAACCTAGGGTCAGACAGGAGTAGCATATAGACATGGAACACATCAACAATACTATCTGGGGAGAGAACCTAGGGTCAGACAGGAGTAGCATATAGACATGGAACACATCAACAATACTATCTGGGGAGAGAACCTAGGGTCAGACAGGAGTAGCGTATAGACATGGAACACATCAACAATACTATCTGGGGAGAGAACCTAGGGTCAGACAGGAGTAGCGTATAGACATGGAACACATCAACAATACTATCTGGGGAGAGAACCTAGGGTCAGACAGGAGTAGCATATAGACATGGAACACATGAACAATACTATCTGGGGAGAGAACCTAGGGTCAGACAGGAGTAGCATATAGACATGGAACACATCAACAATACTATCTGGGGAGAGAACCTAGGGTCAGACAGGAGTAGCATATAGACATGGAACACATCAACAATACTGACTGGGGAGAGAACCTAGGGTCAGACAGGAGTAGCATATAGACATGGAACACATCAACAATACTAACTGGGGAGAGAACCTAGGGTCAGACAGGAGTAGCATATAGACATGGAACACATCAACAATACTAACTGGGGAAAGAACCTAGGGTCAGACAGGAGTAGCATATAGACATGGAACACATCAACAATACTATCTGGGGAAAGAACCTAGGGTCAGACAGGAGTAGCATATAGACATGGAACACATCAACAATACTATCTGGGGAGAGAACCTAGGGTCAGACAGGAGTAGCATATAGACATGGAACACATCAACAATACTATCTGGGGAGAGAACCTAGGGTCAGACAGGAGTAGCGTATAGACATGGAACACATCAACAATACTATCTGGGGAGAGAACCTAGGGTCAGACAGGAGTAGCGTATAGACATGGAACACATCAACAATACTATCTGGGAGAGAACCTAGGGTCAGACAGGAGTAGCATATAGACATGGAACACATCAACAATACTATCTGGGGAGAGAACCTAGGGTCAGACAGGAGTAGCATATAGACATGGAACACATGAACAATACTATCTGGGGAGAGAACCTAGGGTCAGACAGGAGTAGCATATAGACATGGAACACATCAACAATACTAACTGGGGTAAGAACCTAGGGTCAGACAGGAGTAGCATATAGACATGGAACACATCAACAATACTATCTGGGGAGAGAACCTAGGGCCAGACAGGAGTAGCATATAGACATGGAACACATCAACAATACTATCTGGGAGAGAACCTAGGGTCAGACAGGAGTAGCATATAGACATGGAACACATCAACAATACTATCTGGGAGAGAACCTAGGGTCAGACAGGAGTAGCGTATAGACATGGAACACATCAACAATACTATCTGGGGAGAGAACCTAGGGTCAGACAGGAGTAGCATATAGACATGGAACACATCAACAATACTATCTGGGAGAGAACCTAGGGTCAGACAGGAGTAGCATATAGACATGGAACACATGAACAATACTATCTGGGGAGAGAACCTAGGGTCAGACAGGAGTAGCATATAGACATGGAACACATCAACAATACTGACTGGGGAGAGAACCTAGGGTCAGACAGGAGTAGCATATAGACATGGAACACATCAACAATACTAACTGGGGAAAGAACCTAGGGTCAGACAGAGTAGCATATAGACATGGAACACATCAACAATACTATCTGGGGAAGAACCTAGGGTCAGACAGGAGTAGCATATAGACATGGAACACATCAACAATACTATCTGGGGAGAGAACCTAGGGTCAGACAGGAGTAGCATATAGACATGGAACACATCAACAATACTATCTGGGGAGAGAACCTAGGGTCAGACAGGAGTAGCATATAGACATGGAACACATCAACAATACTATCTGGGAGAGAACCTAGGGCCAGACAGGAGTAGCATATAGACATGGAACACATCAACAATACTATCTGGGAGAGAACCTAGGGTCAGACAGGAGTAGCATATAGACATGGAACACATCAACAATACTATCTGGGGAGAGAACCTAGGGTCAGACAGGAGTAGCGTATAGACATGGAACACATCAACAATACTATCTGGGGAGAGAACCTAGGGTCAGACAGGAGTAGCATATAGACATGGAACACATCAACAATACTATCTGGGGAGAGAACCTAGGGTCAGACAGGAGTAGCATATAGACATGGAACACATGAACAATACTATCTGGGGAGAGAACCTAGGGTCAGACAGGAGTAGCATATAGACATGGAACACATCAACAATACTGACTGGGGAGAGAACCTAGGGTCAGACAGGAGTAGCATATAGACATGGAACACATCAACAATACTAACTGGGGAAGAACCTAGGGTCAGACAGGAGTAGCATATAGACATGGAACACATCAACAATACTATCTGGGGAAAGAACCTAGGGTCAGACAGGAGTAGCATATAGACATGGAACACATCAACAATACTATCTGGGGAGAGAACCTAGGGTCAGACAGGAGTAGCATATAGACATGGAACACATCAACAATACTATCTGGGGAGAGAACCTAGGGTCAGACAGGAGTAGCGTATAGACATGGAACACATCAACAATACTATCTGGGGAGAGAACCTAGGGTCAGACAGGAGTAGCGTATAGACATGGAACACATCAACAATACTATCTGGGGAGAGAACCTAGGGTCAGACAGGAGTAGCATATAGACATGGAACACATGAACAATACTATCTGGGGAGAGAACCTAGGGTCAGACAGGAGTAGCATATAGACATGGAACACATCAACAATACTGACTGGGGAGAGAACCTAGGGCCAGACAGGAGTAGCATATAGACATGGAACACATGAACAATACTATCTGGGGAGAGAACCTAGGGTCAGACAGGAGTAGCATATAGACATGGAACACATCAACAATACTATCAGGGGAGAGAACCTAGGGCCAGACAGGAGTAGCATATAGACATGGAACACATGAACAATACTATCTGGGGAGAGAACCTAGGGCCAGACAGGAGTAGCATATAGACATGGAACACATCAACAATACTAACTGCGGAGAGAACCTAGGGTCAGACAGGAGTAGCATATAGACATGGAACACATCAACAATACTAACTGGGGAAAGAACCAGGGCCAGACAGGAGTAGCATATAGACATGGAACACATCAACAATACTATGTGGGGAGAGAACCTAGGGTCAGACAGGAGTAGCATATAGACATGGAACACATCAACAATACTGACTGGGGAGAGAACCTAGGGCCAGACAGGAGTAGCATATAGACATGGAACACATGAACAATACTATCTGGGGAGAGAACCTAGGGCCAGACAGGAGTAGCATATAGACATGGAACACATCAACAATACTAACTGGGGAGAGAACCTAGGGCCAGACAGGAGTAGCATATAGACATGGAACACATGAACAATACTATCTGGGGAGAGAACCTAGGGTCAGACAGGAGTAGCATATAGACATGGAACACATCAACAATACTGACTGGGGAGAGAACCTAGGGCCAGACAGGAGTAGCATATAGACATGGAACACATTAACAATACTATCTGGGGAGAGAACCTAGGGTCAGACAGGAGTAGCATATAGACATGGAACACATCAACAATACTATCTGGGGAGAGAACCTAGGGTCAGACAGGAGTAGCATATAGACCTGGAACACATCAACAATACTAACTGGGGAAAGAACCTAGGGTCAGACAGGGGTAGCATATAGACATGGAACACATCAACAATACTATCTGGGGAGAGAACCTAGGGCCAGACAGGAGTAGCATATAGACATGGAACACATCAACAATACTGACTGGGGAGAGAACCTAGGGTCAGACAGGGGTAGCATATAGACATGGAACACATCAACAATACTATCTGGGGAAAGAACCTAGGGCCAGATATAGGGGAGGTAATAAGCGAGGTAATGGAGTCCAGGTGTGTCTGATGATGACGTGCAGGTGTAATGATGGATCCCAGGACCGGTGGTTAGTAGACCAGCGATGTCGAACGTCAGAGGGCAGGAGTGGTAGGTTTGAGGGGGGTGGGATTTATCAGGCCATCAATGGTCGAGAAGAGCACTCTCTAATTATGCCAAGTTGCTCTAACAGAATCTCATAATGGACCTGCAACTTTCTCCACTTCCGCTCTGCCTTTCTGCAATTTCTCTTTAATTAATTTACTAGTTTCCTTGCTCTCTGTTTGGATGTGGCCTTTTCAAAATTACTAGATCTATGGCATCAATCTAGAATTGCCTTCCTATTTCACAACAAAGTATCCTTCACTCATGCTGCCAAACATACCTTTGTAAAACTGACCATCATACCGTTCCTCGACTTCGGAGATGTCATTTACAAAATAGCCTCCAACACCCTACTCAACAAATTGGATGCAGTCTATCACAGTGCCATCCGTTTTGTCACCAAAGCCCCATATACTACCCACCACTGCGACCTGTACGCTCTCGTTGGCTGGCCCTCGCTTCATACTCGTCGCCACACCCACAGGCTCCAGGTCATCTACAAGACCCTGCTAGGTAAAGTCCCGCCTTATCTCAGCTCGCTGGTCACGCGCTCCAGCAGGTATATCTCACTTGTCACCCCCAAAGCCAATCCCTCCTTTGGTCGCCTCTCCTTCCAGTTCTCTGCTGCCAATGACTGGAACGAACTACAAAAATCACTGAAACTGGAAACACTTATTTCCCTCACTAGCTTTAAGCACCAGCTGTCAGAGCAGCTCACAGATTACTGCACCTGTACATAACCCATCTATAATTTAGCCCAAACAACTACCTCTTCCCCTGCTGTATTGATTTATGTATTTATTTTGCTTCTTTGCACCCCATTATTTATATTTCTACTTTGCACACTGATCTACTGTCAAATCTACCATTCCAGTGTTTTAATTGCTATATTTTATTTACTTCGCCACCACATTTATTGCCTTTACCTCCCTTATTTCACCTCATTTGCTCACATTGTATATAGACTTATATTTCTACTGTATTATTGACTGTATGTTTGTTTTACTCCATGTGTAACTCTGTGTTGTTGTATATGTCGAAATGCTGTGCTTTATCTTGGCGAGGTCGCTGTTGTAAATGAGAACTTGTTCTCAACTTGCCTACCTGGTTAAATAAAGGTGAAATAAAAAATAAAATGTACTATTGAAGTTATCACAAGAGGAAGGCAGAATAGATGGTGGAGTATTGTTCCTACACTCAATAAAATCTGTAGCAACTTCAGAGGTAAGATGGTGTTTCCTAATAATGTGTTCATTATTACCCTGAGCTGTGGGCAACAAGGTAGTTAAAATATACAGTGGTGATCAGATAAAGCAACATCAACAATAGAGGATATGGCAATAGAAAACCCCTTGGACCAGAGTATGGCTGTGGTTATGGGTGGGCCCAGTAGAAAGCCCCTTGGTAATAACCAGGTCCAGAGTATGGCTGTGGTTAAGGGTGGGCCCAGTAGAAAGCCCCTTGGTAATAACCAGGTCCAGAGTATGGCTGTGGTTATGGGTGGGCCCAGTAGAAAGCCCCTTGGTAATAACCAGGTCCAGAGTATGGCTGTGGTTAAGGGTGGGCCCAGTAGAAAGCCCCTTGGTAATAACCAGGTCCAGAGTATGGCTGTGGTTACGGGTGGGCCCAGTAGAAAGCCCCTTGGTAATAACCAGGTCCAGAACATGGCTGTGGTTATCGGTGGGCCCAGTAGAAAGCCCCTTGGTAATAACCAGGTCCAGAGCATGGCTGAAGTTAGGGTTGGGCCCAGTAGAAAGTCCCTTGGTAATAACCAGGTCTAGAGTATGGCTGTGGTTATGGGTGGGCCCAGTAGAAATTTCCTTGGTAATAACCAGGTCCAGAGTATGGCTGTGGTTATGGGTGGGCCCAGTAGAAAGCCCCTTGGTAATAACCAGGTCCAGAACATGGCTGTGGTCATGGGTTGGCCAAGTAGAAAGCCCCTTGGTAATAACCAGGACCAGAGTATGGCTGTGGTTATGGGTGGGCCCAGTAGAAAGACCCTTGGTAATAACCAGGTCCAGAGTATGGCTGTGGTTATGGGTGGGCCCAGTAGAAAGACCCTTGGTAATAACCAGGTCCAGAACATGGCTGTGGTTAAGGGTGGGCCCAGTAGAAAGCCCATTGGTAATAACCAGGTCCAGAGTATGGCTGTGGATATGGGTGGGCCCAGTAGAAAGACCCTTGGTAAAAACCAGGTCCAGAACATGGCTGTGGTTAAGGGTGGGCCCAGTAACATGTTGGATAAAGTCCATAGAGCTCAAAAGATTCATAAATTCAATGGTCTTGGAGTCAGTCTCTTTGTCAACATGAATGAAAATCTCCCAACACAATGATATTATCATAGTTTTCAAGGACAATAGATAATAGTTTAGATAAATCACCACTGCACTGCCACTCTTGCTTTTCTGATTTATCTAAACTATCGTCTATTATATTATATGTCCTTGAGAACTATGATAAAATCATTGTGTTGGGAGATTTTAACTCTGACATCATAAGGTTAGGCATTAACTCTGACATCTTAAGGTTAGGCATTAACTCTGACATCTTAAGGTTTGGCATTAACTCTGACATCTTAAGGTTTGGCATTAACTCTGACATCTTAAGGTTTGGGCACTCACTCTGAGTCTTTAAAAGTATTGTTAAGGTTTGGGATAGGCTTGTTTGGGATAGGCTTAAAGCTAAAATCTCAAAAACAACTTTCTATCGCTGGATTTGAACTTACAACCTTTGGAATCAGCTGCTTACGACCATCCGCCATCCCCGTCTACAAGGCCTAGCAAAACTGAAACCCAATTGAAGGTAACAGAGCTCACTGTTGCCTCTAGTGGCTTGTTTCCACGTCATCTCCCGACTTCCTCAGACATGGATGAATGTCAAATACTGGCATGCATCAAGGGTGACCTTTTTTCATCATTAGTTTTCATTTTTAGTTTCAGTTCTAGTTTCAGTTCTAGTTTACTATAATAACCTTGCCACACACTATAATTGACATCTGGTGGCACACACACACACACACACACACACACACACACACACACACACACACACACACCTCTCTGCATTCCTCCCTTCTTTCCTTCCAATTGAGCCTTTTAATTCATCCCTCTCTCCTCATCACTCTTCCTATATATATGTGTGTGTGTGTGTGTGTGTGTGTGTGTGTGTGTGTGTGTGTGTGTGTGTGTGTGTGTGTGTGTGTGTGTGTGTGTGTGTGCGTGTGCGTGTGTGTGTGCTACCAGATGTCCATTAGAGTCTGGTGGCAGGAAACACCAAATCATTCTATACCAGCGGAGGGGGGAGGGTTGAAATAAGGAAATTACTGTATGGCCTAATGAGCAGTGTGTGTGTGTGTGTGTGTGTGTGTGTGTGTGTGTGTGTGTGTGTGTGTGTGTGTGTGTGTATGTGTGTGTGTGTGTGTGTGTGTGTGTGTGTGAGACGGCATTTTCGCAACACCTCTAGGACTAACACGTTATTATTCAATGGTACTGACCCATTAGTGCTTTCTGAGGTTGGTTTTGTTTCGATTGTAAAAAAATAATCACAGTTTTTCGGTTTTGATAATTGTTTCGGACATTAAATGCACTGTGCATTATGTGGGCTGAGTGCTGTAACAACACAGAATAAAACTGTTCATAAAAGTCCTCTGAGGGTAATGACTGTCCGTTACTGCTGATCACTAACCATCAGTTATTCACATTACTTTAAGAAAATATTAGTTTTATTTGATGACTTTACTATTTCATTCCAAGTCATCATCTCATCTCTATAGAGCTGGTGTCTATTCTTGTGTGACAAAATCACTATTTTAGTTGTTCTTCAAAGTTAATAAGGCATACTTTCATGACTGCTGAATACCGACTATCAATCAATTAGATCATGTATTTTCAGGTAGTGAAGCAACTGCTCTTTATCCCCCTCTACATCTCAGATTATTCTGTCTCTTACTTAGCAGACATAAAAGAAACAGAGACCAGACAAGTTGGCACGTCATGGATTGTGGTCATTGTAGTTTCTTAACACGTTTTCTGTTGTAAACTATGTATCGGCCTGTTGGAAACTACAACTCCTTACTACGTCGCACGTTTTGGGCAATTTATCTCTTCAGAAAATGGGCCTTTATAATAATACGGAATTCAAATAATTTAACTGACATGAGTCAATTAGTTATTTAAACTGTTTTAAATAACAGAAACGTCCGTTAAAAAGTATTATTTCAGCCAAGTCATCCGTAAATACAAGTCAGTATTCAACGTCCAGTCTGAGGACGTCGGGAGATGACATGGAAACCGGGGGCAACAGTGAGTGCTGTTATCTCCAACTCTGTTTGGGTTTTTACTAGGCGTTGTGGATGGGGATGGTGGATGGGCGTAACCATCTGCCTCTGATTCCAAAGGTTGAATCGAGCGACAGAAAGAAGATTTTTATAGTTTAGTTTTAAGCCTATCCTAAACCTTAACCCTTACCTTAACCATTTAGAGTTAATGTCTAACCTTAACGGCTAAACTTTCAAATTTGATGTTTGAGAAGCATAGATCTAATTCTGCCGTGAGACTGAGTTCAGGGTCATAAAACTGGGGAAGAGGGGAGGAGTCAGGGGGAGAAGAGGGGAGGAGTCAGGGAGAGAAGAGGGGAGGAGTCAGGGGGAGAAGAGGGGAGGAGTCAGGGGGAGAAGGGAGACTGAGAGTTCAGGGTCATAAAACTGGGGAAGAGGGGAGGAGTCAGGGGGAGAAGATGGGAGGAGTCAGGGGGAGAAGAGGGGGAGGAGGGAGGGGAGAAGGGAGAGGAGTTCAGGGATAAAACTGGGGAAGAGGGGAGGAGTCGGGGGGGAGAGAGGGAGGAGTCAAAGGGGAGAAGATGGGAGGAGTCAGGGGACAAGGGAGACTGAGAGTTCAGGGTCATAAAACTGGGAAGAGGGAGGAATCGGGGAGAAGGGGGATTCCTCAGGAGGAGAAGGGAGACTGATCCATCCAGTTCAGGGTCATTCCATTCCTAAAGCTGAGGAAGAGGTGAGGAGTCAAGGGGAGAGAAGAGGGGAGGAGTCAGGAGGAGAAGATCCTTCCCCTCTATGAGGGGTCCGGGGGAAAGGGGAGGGGTCAGGGAGAGATGATGGGGAGGAGTCAGGGGAGAAGAAGGGGAGGGGAGGGGAAGAATAGGGGGAGGAGTCCGGGGATCCATGCATCCTTCCATTCTCGGGGAGAAGGTACTCATCAAAGATGTGGTCTGGTAATATGTGTCCTCTCCTCCCACATTCATCCATCCCTCCGTCCCTCTATCCATCCATCCTTCCATTCCTCTATCCCTCCATCCTTCCATTCCTCTATCCCTCCATCCTTCCATTCCTCTATCCATCCATCCTTCCATTCCTCTATCCATCCATCCTTCCATTCCTCTATCCCTCCATCCCTCCGTCCCTCTATCCATCCATCCTTCCATTCCTCTATCCATCCATCCTTCCATTCCTCTATCCATCCATCCCCTCCTATCCCCTCTATCCATCCATCCTCCGTCCCTCTATCCATCCATCCTTCCATTCCTCTATCCATCCATCCCTCCGTCCCTCTATCCATCCATCCCTCCGTCCCTCTATCCATCCATCCTTCCATTCCTCTATCCCTCCATCCCTCCGTCCCTCTATCCATCCATCCCTCCGTCCCTCTATCCATCCATCCTTCCATTCCTCTATCCATCCATCCCTCCGTCCCTCTATCCATCCATCCCTCCGTCCCTCTATCCATCCATCCTTCCATTCCTCTATCCCTCCATCCCTCCGTCCCTCTATCCATCCATCCTTCCAATTCCTCTATCCATCCATCCATCCCTCCGTCCCTCTATCCATCCATCCTTCCATTCCTCTATCCCTCCATTCCTCCGTCCCTCTATCCATGCATCCTTCCATTCCTCTATCCATCCATCCTTCCATTCCTCTATCCCTCCATTCCTCCGTCCCTCTATCCATCCATCCTTCCATTCCTCTATCCCTCCATCCCTCCGTCCCTCTATCCATCCATCCTTCCATTCCTCTATCCATCCATCCCTCCGTCCCTCTATCCATCCATCCCTCCGTCCCTCTATCCCTCCATTCCTCCGTCCCTCTATCCATCCATCCTTCCATTCCTCTATCCATCCATCCTTCCATTCCTCTATCCCTCCATCCTTCCATTCCTCTATCCCTCCATTCCTCCGTCCCTCTATCCATCCATCCTTCCATACCTCTATCCATCCATCCTTCCATTCCTCTATCCATCCATCCTTCCATACCTCTATCCATCCATCCTTCCATTCCTCTATCCATCCATCCCTCCGTCCCTCTATCCATCCATCCCTCCGTCCCTCTATCCCTCCATCCCTCCGTCCCTCTATCCATCCATCCTTCCATTCCTCTATCCCTCCATTCCTCCGTCC
Source organism: Oncorhynchus nerka (assembly GCF_034236695.1). Classification (NCBI taxonomy): domain Eukaryota; kingdom Metazoa; phylum Chordata; class Actinopteri; order Salmoniformes; family Salmonidae; genus Oncorhynchus; species Oncorhynchus nerka. The sequence continues at coordinate 1,109,253 of NC_088419.1, forward strand.
CTCTATCCATCCATCCTTCCATTCCTCTATCCATCCATCCTTCCATTCCTCCATTCCTCCGTCCCTCTATCCATCCATCCTTCCATTCCTCTATCCATCCATCCTTCCATTCCTCTATCCCTCCATTCCTCCGTCCCTCTATCCATCCATCCTTCCATTCCTCTATCCATCCATCCTTCCATTCCTCTATCCCTCCATTCCTCCGTCCCTCTATCCATCCATCCTTCCATTCCTCTATCCGTCCATCCTTCCATTCCTCTATCCCTCCATTCCTCCGTCCCTCTATCCCCATCTCCATCCATCCATCCTTCCATTCCTCTATCCATCCATCCTTCCATTCCTCTATCCCTCCATTCCTCCGTCCCTCTATCCATCCATCCTTCCATTCCATCTATCCATCCATCCTTCCATTCCTCTATCCCTCCATCCCTCCGTCCCTCTATCCATCCATCCTTCCATTCCTCTATCCATCCATCCTCCGTCCCCTATCCATCCATCCCTCCCATCCCTCCGTCCCTCTATCCATCCATCCCTCCGTCCCTCTATCCCTCCATCCCTCCATTCCTCTATCCATCCATCCTTCCATCCCTCTATCCCTCCATCCTTCCATTCCTCTATCCATCCATCCTTCCATCCCTCTATCCCTCCATTCCTCCGTCCCTCTATCCATCCATCCTTCCATTCCTCTATCCCTCCATTCCTCCGTCCCTCTATCCCTCCATCCTTCCATCCCTCTATCCCTCCATTCCTCCGTCCCTCTATCCCTCCATCCTTCCATCCCTCTATCCCTCCATTCCTCCGTCCCTCTATCCATCCATCCTTCCATCCCTCTATCCCTCCATTCCTCCGTCCCTCTATCCATCCATCCTTCCATTCCTCTATCCATCCATCCTTCCATTCCTCTATCCCTCCATTCCTCCGTCCCTCTATCCATCCATCCTTCCATTCCTCTATCCATCCATCCTTCCATTCCTCTATCCCTCCATTCCTCCGTCCCTCTATCCCTCCATCCTTCCATCCCTCTATCCATCCATCCTTCCATCCCTCTATCCATCCATCCTTCCATCCCTCTATCCATCCATCCTTCCATTCCTCTATCCCTCCATTCCTCCGTCCCTCTATCCCTCCATTCCTCCATCCCTCTATCCATCCATCCTTCCATCCCTCTATCCATCCATCCTTCCATTCCTCTATCCATCCATCCTTCCATCCCTCTATCCCTCCATTCCTCCATCCCTCTATCCCTCCATCCTTCCATCCCTCTATCCCTCCATCCTTCCATCCCTCTATCCATCCATCCTTCCATTCCTCTATCCCTCCATTCCTCCGTCCCTCTATCCATCCATCCTTCCATCCCTCTATCCCTCCATTCCTCCGTCCCTCTATCCATCCATCCTTCCATCCCTCTATCCCTCCATTCCTCCGTCCCTCTATCCATCCATCCTTCCATCCCTCTATCCCTCCATCCTTCCATCCCTCTATCCATCCATCCTTCCATTCCTCTATCCCTCCATCCCTCCGTCCCTCTATCCATCCATCCTTCCATCCCTCTATCCCTCCATCCTTCCATCCCTCTATCCATCCATCCTTCC
>NC_088419.1:1115844-1143344 GCF_034236695.1 Oncorhynchus nerka
GCAGCAAAGAGGGTACCAACTCCATATTAAAGCCTTACCAGAGGAGTGGAGGCTGTTATAGCAGCAAAGAGGGGACCAACTCCATATTAATGCCTTCCCAGAAGAGTGGAGGCTGTTATAGCAGCAAAGAGGGTACCAACTCCATATTAAAGCCTTACCAGAGGAGTGGAGGCTGTTATAGCAGCAAAGGGGGTACCAACTCCATATTAAAGCCGTAATTTTGGAATGAGATGTTCGACATATTTGTATGTGTCGACATACTTTAGGCATTTAGTTTATGTTGGACCAAAAGAAGCCTAGACTTGAAAATGCTTTATTGACTGGAAGATCAGACCTGCAAGCAATTTTGCATGAGCAGTCTACATATGCCCTGTTCCGATTACGTATGAGATACTTTGAGTTGGGACAATTTGTGACTGTCAATGGGCCCTCTATCATGAAGGTATTGTTTCAGTTAAAGGGGAATTTCACCCTGGGGTAATCTGGGCTTGTTTTCATCAGGTCTGAGGCATTTCTAGGACAGTGAGATGTGTCCCACATAATTGCCAAGGAGGAAAGCAGGTCAGGGCCGAATGATAAACCCTATGACGGTTTCTGATGTATTTATGGGGAGGGGTGTGCAAGATCTGGGAGTACAGTTAGTCCTGCTTTGTGGCAGTTCGTGAAGGCTCTATGTTCTACTGATCACACTATAAGGCTCTATGTTCTACTGATCACACTATAAGGCTCTACTGATCACACTAGAAGGCTCTATGTTCTACTGATCACAATATCAGACTCTATGTTTTACTGATCACACTATAAGGCTCTATGTTCTACTGATCTAACTATAAGGCTCTATGTTATACTGATCACACTATAAGGCTCTATGTTCTACTAATCGTACTATAAGGCTCTATGTTCTACTGATCACACTATAAGGCTCTGCTGATCACACTATAAGGCTCTGCTGATCACACTATAAGGCTCTGCTGATCACACTATAAGGCTCTATGTTATACTGATCACACTATAAGGCTCTACTGATCACACTATAAGGCTCTACTGATCACACTATAAGGCTCTATGTTATACTGATCACACTATAAGGCTCTATGTGAGAAAGATCACACTATAAGGCTCTGCTGATCACACTATAAGGCTCTATGTTATACTGATCACACTATAAGGCTCTGCTGATCACACTATAAGGCTCTATGTTATACTGATCACACTATAAGGCTATATGTTATACTGATCACACTATAAGGCTCTGCTGATCACACTATAAGGCTCTACTGATCACACTATAAGGCTCTATGTTATACTGATCACAATATCAGACTCTACGTTTTACTGATCACACTATAAGGCTCTATGTTCTACTGATCACACTATAAGGCTCTATGTTCTACTGATCACACTATAAGGCTCTATGTTCTACTGATCACACTATAAGGCTCTATGTTCTACTGATCACAATATCAGACTCTACGTTTTACTGATCACACTATAAGGCTCTATGTTCTACTGATCTCACTATAAGGCTCTATGCTATACTGATCACACTATAAGGCTCTACTGATCACACTATAAGGCTCTATGTTCTACTGATCACACTGTAAGGCTCTATGTTATACTGATCACACTATAAGGCTCTATGTTCTACTGATCACACTATAAGGCTCTATGTTATACTGATCACACTATAAGGCTCTATGTTCTACTAATCATACTATAAGGCTCTATGTTCTACTAATCATACTATAAGGCTCTATGTTTACTAATCATACTATAAGGCTCTATGTTCTACTGATCACACTATAAGGCTCTATTTCATACTATAAGGCTCTATGTTCTACTAATCGTACTATAAGGCTCTATGTTCTACTAATCATACTATAAGGCTCTATGTTCTACTAATCATACTATAAGGCTCTATGTTCTACTAATCGTACTATAAGGCTCTATGTTCTACTAATCATACTATAAGGCTCTACTGATCACACTATAAGGGAATATGTTTTATTGATCGCACTGTAAGGCTCTATGTTATACTGATCGCACTATAAGGCTCTATGTTATACTGATCGCACTATAAGACTCTATGTTATACTGATCGCACTATAAGGCTCTATGTTCTACTGATCTCACTATAAGGATCTATGCTATACTGATCGCAATTTAAGGCTGTACTGATCACACTATAAGGCTCTACAGATCACACTATAAGGCTCTATGTTCTACTGATCACACTGTAATGCTCTATGTTCTACTGATCACACTATAAGGCTCTATGCTATACTGATCGCACTATAAGGCTCTATGTTATACTGATCACACTATAAGACTCTATGTTATACTGATCACACTATTAGGCTCTATGTTCTACTGATCACACTATAAGGCTCTATGTTCTACTGATCACACTATAAGGCTATATGTTATACTGATCACACTATAAGGCTCTATGTTCTACTGATCACAATATAAGGCTCTATGTTCTACTGATCACACTATAAGACTCTATGTTATACTGATCACACTATAAGGCTCTACTGATCACACTATAAGGCTCTGTTTTCTACTGATCACACTATAAGGCTCTATGTTCTACTGATCGTACTATAAGGCTCTATGTTCTACTGATCACACTATAAGGCTCTATGTTCTACTGATCACACTATAAGGCTCTTTGTTCTACTGATCACACTATAAGGATCTATGTTCTACTAATCGTACTATAAGGCTCTATGTTCTACTAATCATACTATAAGGCTCTACTGATCACACTATAAGGGAATATGTTTTATTGATCGCACTGTAAGGCTCTATGTTATACTGATCGCACTATAAGGCTCTATGTTATACGACCACACTATAAGACTCTATGTTATACTGATCACACTATTAGGCTCTATGTTCTACTGATCACACTATAAGGCTATATGTTATACATATCACACTATAAGGCTCTATGTTCTACTGATCACACTATAAGGCTCTATGTTCTACTGATCACACTATAAGGCTCTGTGTTCTACTGATCACACTATAAGGCTCTATGTTCTACTGATTGTACTATAAGGCTCTATGTTCTACTGATCACACTATAAGGCTCTATGTTATACTGATCACACTATAAGGCTCTACTGATCACACTATAAGGCTCTACTGATCACACTATAAGGCTCTATGTTATACTGATCACACTATAAGGCTCTATGTTGATCACACTATACTGATCACACTATAAGGCTCTATGTTATACTGATCACACTATAAGGCTCTGCTGATCACACTATAAGGCTCTATGTTATACTGATCACACTATAAGGCTCTATGTTATACTGATCACACTATAAGGCTCTACTGATCACACTATAAGGCTCTACTGATCACACTATAAGGCTCTATGTTATACTGATCACAACTATAAGCTCTATGTTTTACTGATCACACTATAAGGCTCTATGTTCTACTGATCACACTATAAGGCTCTATGTTCTACTGATCACACTATAAGGCTCTATGTTCTACTGATCACACTATAAGGCTCTATGTTCTACTGATCACAATATCAGACTCTATAAGGCTCTTTACTGATCACACTATAAGGCTCTATGTTCTACTGATCACACTATAAGGCTCTACTGATCACACTATAGGCTCTACTGATCACACTATAAGGCTCTACTGATCACACTATAAGGCTCTATGTTCTACTGATCACACTATAAGGCTCTATGTTATACTGATCACACTATAAGGCTCTATGTTCTACTGATCACACTATAAGGCTATAAGGCTCTACTGATCACACTATAAGGCTCTATGTTACTACTATAATCACACTATAAGGATCTCTATAAGGCTCTACTAATACTGATCACACTATAAGGCTCTATGTTCTACTGATCATACTATAAGGCTCTATGTTCTACTGATCACACTATAAGGCTCTATGTTCTACTGATCACACTATAGGCTCTACTGATCACACTATAAGGCTCTACTGATCACACTATAAGGCTCTACTGATCACACTATAAGGCTCTACTGATCACACTATAAGGCTCTATGTTCTACTGATCACACTATAAGGCTCTATGTTCTACTGATCACACTATAAGGCTCTCTAGGCTCTATGTTCTACTGATCACACTATAAGGCTCTATGTTCTACTGATCACACTATAAGGCTCTATGTTCTACTGATCACACTATAAGGCTCTATGTTCTACTGATCACACTATAAGGCTCTATGTTATACTGATCACACTATAAGGCTCTATGTAAGGCTCTACTGATCACACTATAAGGCTCTATGTTCTACTGATCACACTATAAGGCTCTACTGATCTACTATGATCTACTGATCACACTATAAGGCTCTATGTTCTACTGATCACACTATAAGGCTCTATGTTCTACTGATCACACTATAAGGCTCTATGTTCTACTGATCACACTATAAGGCTCTATGTTCTACTGATCTCACTATAAGGCTCTATGCTATACTGATCACACTATAAGGCTCTACTGATCACACTATAAGGCTCTATGTTCTACTGATCACACTATAAGGCTCTATGTTCTACTGATCACACTATAAGGCTCTATGCTATACTGATCGCACTATAAGGCTCTATGTTATACTGATCGCACTATAAGGCTCTATGTTATACTGATCACACTATAAGGCTCTATGTTCTACTGATCACACTATAAGGCTCTATGTTCTACTGATCACACTATAAGGCTCTATGTTATACTGATCACACTATAAGGCTCTATGTTCTACTGATCACACTATAAGGCTCTATGTTCTACTGATCACACTATAAGGCTCTGTGTTCTACTGATCACACTATAAGGCTCTATGTTCTACTGATCGTACTATAAGGCTCTATGTTCTACTGATCACACTATAAGGCTCTATGTTCTACTGATCACACTATAAGGCTCTATGTTCTACTGATCACACTATAAGGCTCTATGTTCTACTGATCACACTATAAGGCTCTATGTTATACTATCTGATCACTATAAGGCTCTATGTTCTACTGATCACACTATAAGGCTCTATGTTCTACTGATCACACTATAAGGCTCTATGTTATACTGATCACACTATAAGGCTCTACTGATCACACTATAAGGCTCTATGTTCTACTGATCACACTATAAGGCTCTATGTTCTACTGATCACACTATAAGGCTCTATGTTCTACTGATCACACTATAAGGCTCTATGTTCTACTGATCACACTATAAGGCTCTATGTTCTACTGATCACACTATAAGGCTCTATGTTCTACTGATCACACTATAAGGCTCTATGTTCTACTGATCACACTATAAGGCTCTATGTTCTACTGATCACACTATAAGGCTCTATGTTCTACTGATCACACTATAAGGCTCTCTACTGATCACACTATAAGGCTCTATGTTCTACTGATCACACTATAAGGCTCTATGATCACACTTATGTTCTACTGATCACACTATAAGGCTCTATGTTCTACTGATCACACTATAAGGCTCTATGTTCTACTGATCACACTATAATCAGATCACACTATGTTCTACTGATCACACTATAAGGCTCTATGTTCTACTGATCACACTATAAGGCTCTATGTTATACTCACACTATAAGGCTCTATGATCACACTATAAGGCTCTACTGATCACACTATAAGGCTCTATGTTATACTGATCACACTATAAGGCTCTATGTTCTACTGATCTCACTATAAGGCTCTATGTTCTACTGATCACACTATAAGGCTCTATGTTCTACTGATCTCACTATAAGGCTCTATGCTATACTGATCACACTATAAGGCTCTATGTTCTACTGATCACACTATAAGGCTCTATGTTCTACTGATCACACTATAAGGCTCTATGTTCTACTGATCACACTATAAGGCTCTATGTTCTACTGATCACACTATAAGGCTCTATGTTCTACTGATCACACTATAAGGCTCTACTGATGTTCTACTGATCACACTATAAGGCTCTATGTTCTACTGATCACACTATAAGGCTCTATGTTATACTGATCTCACTATAAGGCTCTATGTTCTACTGATCACACTATAAGGCTCTATGTTCTACTGATCTCACTATAAGGCTCTATGCTATACTGATCACACTATAAGGCTCTACTGATCACACTATAAGGCTCTATGTTCTACTGATCACACTGTAAGGCTCTATGTTCTACTGATCACACTATAAGGCTCTGTGTTCTACTGATCACACTATAAGGCTCTTCTGATCACACTATAAGGCTCTATGTTCTACTGATCACACTATAAGGCTCTATGTTATACTGATCACACTGATCACACTATAAGGCTCTATGATACTGATCACACTATAAGGCTCTATGTTCTACTGATCACACTATAAGGCTCTGTTCTACTGATCACACTATAAGGCTCTATGTTCTACTGATCACACTATAAGGCTCTATGTTCTACTGATCACACTATAAGGCTCTATGTTCTACTGATCACACTATAAGGCTCTATGTTCTACTGATCACACTATAAGGCTCTATACTGATCACACTATAAGGCTCTATGTTCTACTGATCACACTATAAGGCTCTACTGATCACACTATAAGGCTCTATGTTATACTGATCACACTATAAGGCTCTATGTTCTACTGATCACAGTATAAGGCTCTATGTTCTACTGATCACAATATCAGACTCTACGTTTTACTGATCACACTATAAGGCTCTATGTTCTACTGATCACACTATAAGGCTCTATGCTATACTGATCACACTATAAGGCTCTATATAAGGCTATACTGATCACACTATAAGGCTCTATGTTCTACTGATCACACTATAAGGCTCTACTGATCACACTATCTACTGATCACACTATAAGGCTCTATGTTCTACTGATCTCACTATAAGGCTCTATGCTATACTGATCACACTATAAGGCTCTATGTTCTACTGATCACACTATAAGGCTCTATGTTCTACTGATCACACTATAAGGCTCTATGTTCTACTGATCACACTATAAGGCTCTATGTTCTACTGATCACACTATAAGGCTCTATGTTCTACTGATCACTATAAGGCTCTATGTTCTACTGATCACACTATAAGGCTCTATGTTCTACTGATCACACTATAAGGCTCTATGTTATACTGATCACACTATAAGGCTCTATGTTCTACTGATCACACTATAAGGCTCTATGTTCTACTGATCACACTATAAGGCTCTATGATTATACTGATGATCACTATAAGGCTCTATGTTCTACTGATCACACTATAAGGCTCTATGTTCTACTGATCACACTATAAGGCTCTATGTTATACTGATCACACTATAAGGCTCTACTGATCACACTATAAGGCTCTATGTTCTACTGATCACACTATAAGGCTCTATGTTCTACTGATCACACTATAAGGCTCTATGTTCTACTGATCACACTATACAGGCTCTATGTTCTACTGATCACACTATAAGGCTCTATGTTCTACTGATCACACTATAAGGCTCTATGTTCTACTGATCACACTATAAGGCTCTATAAGTTCTACTGATCACACTATAAGGCTCTATGTTCTACTGATCACACTATAAGGCTCTATGTTCTACTGATCACACTATAATCTATGTTCTACTGATCACACTATAAGGCTCTATGTTCTACTGATCACACTATAAGGCTCAATGTTCTACTGATCACACTATAAGGCTCTACTGATCACACTATAATCACACTATCACACTAAAGGCTCTATGTTATACTGATCACACTATAAGGCTCTACTGTTCTACTGATCACACTATAACACTCTATGTTCTACTGATCACACTATAAGGCTCTATGTTCTACTGATCACACTATAAGGCTCTATGTTCTACTGATCACACTATAAGGCTCTATGTTCTACTGATCACACTATAAGGCTCTATGTTCTACTGATCACACTATAAGGCTCTACTGATCACACTATAAGGCTCTATGTTCTACTGATCACACTATAAGGCTCTATGTTCTACTGATCACACTATAAGGCTCTATGTTCTACTGATCACACTATAAGGCTCTATGTTCTACTGATCACACTATAAGGCTCTATGTTATACTGATCACACTATAAGGCTCTGTTATACTGATCACACTATAAGGCTCTACTGATCACACTATAAGGCTCTATGTTCTACTGATCACACTATAAGGCTCTATGTTCTACTGATCACACTATAACTCTACTGATCACACTATTCTACTGATCACACTATAAGGCTCTATGTTCTACTGATCACACTATAAGGCTCTATACTGATCACACTATAAGGCTCTATGATACTGATCACACTATAAGGCTCTATGTTCTACTGATCACACTATAAGGCTCTATGTTCTACTGATCACACTATAAGGCTCTACTGATCACACTATAAGGCTCTACTGATCTCACTATAAGGCTCTACTATACTATAAGGCTCTATGTTCTACTGATCACACTATAAGGCTCTATGTTCTACTGATCACACTATAAGGCTCTATGTTCTACTGATCACACTATAAGGCTCTATGTTCTACTGATCACACTATAAGGCTCTATGTTCTACTGATCACACTATAAGGCTCTATGTTCTACTGATCTCACTATAAGGCTCTATGCTATACTGATCACACTATAAGGCTCTACTGATCACACTATAAGGCTCTATGTTCTACTGATCACACTGTAAGGCTCTATGTTCTACTGATCACACTATAAGGCTCTATGTTCTACTGATCACACTATAAGGCTCTATGTTCTACTGATCACACTATAAGGCTCTGTGTTCTACTGATCACACTATAAGGCTCTATGTTCTACTGATCGTACTATAAGGCTCTATGTTCTACTGATCACACTATAAGGCTCTATGTTCTACTGATCACACTATAAGGCTCTATGTTCTACTGATCACACTATAAGGCTCTATGTTCTACTGATCACACTATAAGGCTCAATGTTCTACCTATCACACTATAAGGCTCAATGTTCTACTGATCACACTATAAGGCTCTATGTTCTACTGATCACACTATAAAACTCTATGTTATACTGATCACACTATAAGGCTCTTTGTTCTACTGATCACACTATAAGACTCTATGTTCTACTGATCACACTATAAGGCTCTATGTTCTACTGATCACACTATAAGGCTCTGTGTTCTACTGATCACACTATAAGGCTCTATGTTCTACTGATCACACTATAAGGCTCTATGTTCTACTGATCACACTATAAGGCTCTACTGATCACACTAGAAGGCTCTATGTTCTACTGATCACAGTACAAGGCTCTATGTTCTACTGATCACAATATCAGACTCTACGTTTTACTGATCACACTATAAGGCTCTATGTTCTACTGATCTAACTATAAGGCTCTATGTTATACTGATCACACTATAAGGCTCTGCTGATCACACTATAAGGCTCTGCTGATCACAGTATACGGCTCTATGTTCTACTGATCACACTATAAGGCTCTACTGATCACACTATAAGGCTTTATGTTATACTGATCGCACTATAAGGCTCTTCTGATCACACTATAAGGCTCTATGTTCTACTGATCACACTATAAGGCTCTATGTTATACTGATCACACTATATCAGACTCTGATCACACTATTTTACTGATCACACTATAAGGCTCTATGTTCTACTGATCACACTATAAGGCTCTATGCTATACTGATCGCACTATAAGGCTCTATGCTATACTGATCACACTATAAGGCTCTATGTTCTACTGATCTCACTATAAGGCTCTATGTTCTACTGATCACACTATAAGGCTCTATGTTCTACTGATCTCACTATAAGGCTCTATGATCACACTATACTGATCACACTATAAGGCTCTATGTTCTACTGATCACACTATAAGGCTCTATGTTCTACTGATCACACTATAAGGCTCTATGTTCTACTGATCACACTATAAGGCTCTATGTTCTACTGATCACACTATAAGGCTCTATGTTCTACTGATCACACTATAAGGCTCTACTATACTGATCACACTATAACTACTGATCACACTATAAGGCTCTATGTTATACTGATCACACTATAAGGCTCTATGTTCTACTGATCACACTATAAGGCTCTATGTTCTACTGATCACACTATAAGGCTCTATGTTATACTGATCACACTATAAGGCTCTATGTTCTACTGATCACACTATAAGGCTCTATGTTCTACTGATCACACTATAAGGCTCTATGTTATACTGATCACACTATAAGGCTCTACTGATCACACTATAAGGCTCTATGTTCTACTGATCACACTATAAGGCTCTATGTTCTACTGATCACACTATAAGGCTCTATGTTCTACTGATCACACTATAAGGCTCTATGTTCTACTGATCACACTATAAGGCTCTATGTTCTACTGATCACACTATAAGGCTCTATGTTCTACTGATCACACTATAAGGCTCTATGTTCTACTGATCACACTATAAGGCTCTATGTTCTACTGATCACACTATAAGGCTCTATGTTCTACTGATCTCACTAAAAGGCTCTATGTTCTACTGATCACACTATAAGGCTCTATGTTCTACTGATCTCACTATAAGGCTCTATGCTATACTGATCACACTATAAGGCTCTATGTTCTACTGATCACACTATAAGGCTCTATGTTCTACTGATCACACTATAAGGCTCTATGTTTATACACTATAAGGCTCTATGTTGATCTGATCACACTATAAGGCTCTATGTTCTACTGATCACACTATAAGGCTCTATGTTCTACTGATCACACTATAAGGCTCTATGTTATACTGATCACACTATAAGGCTCACACTATGTTCTACTGATCACACTATAAGGCTCTATGTTCTACTGATCACACTATAAGGCTCTATGTTATACTGATCACACTATAAGGCTCTATGTTCTACTGATCACACTATAAGGCTCTATGTTCTACTGATCACACTATAAGGCTCTATGTTCTACTGATCACACTATAAGGCTCTATGTTCTACTGATCACACTATAAGGCTCTATGTTCTACTGATCACACTATAAGGCTCTATGTTCTACTGATCACACTATAAGGCTCTATGTTCTACTGATCACACTATAAGGCTCAATGTTCTACTGATCACACTATAAGGCTCAATGTTCTACTGATCACACTATAAGGCTCTATGTTCTACTGAGGCTCTACTGATCACACTATAAAACTCTATGTTATACTGATCACACTATAAGGCTCTTTGTTCTACTGATCACACTATAAGGCTCTATGTTCTACTGATCACACTATAAGGCTCTATGTTCTACTGATCACACTATAAGGCTCTGTGTTCTACTGATCACACTATAAGGCTCTATGTTCTACTGATCACACTATAAGGCTCTATGTTCTACTGATCACACTATAAGGCTCTACTGATCACACTATAAGGCTCTATGTTCTACTGATCACACTATAAGGCTCTATGTTCTACTGATCACACTATAAGGCTCTATGTTCTACTGATCACACTATAAGGCTCTATGTTCTACTGATCACACTATAAGGCTCTATGTTATACTGATCACACTATAAGGCTCTACTGATCACACTATAAGGCTCTGCTGATCACACTATAAGGCTCTATGTTCTACTGATCACAGTATAAGGCTCTATGTTCTACTGATCACAATATCAGACTCTACGTTTTACTGATCACACTATAAGGCTCTATGTTCTACTGATCACACTATAAGGCTCTATGCTATACTGATCGCACTATAAGGCTCTATGCTATACTGATCACACTATAAGGCTCTATGTTCTACTGATCACACTATAAGGCTCTACTGATCACACTATAAGGCTCTATGTTCTACTGATCACACTATAAGGCTCTATGCTATACTGATCACACTATAAGGCTCTATGTTATACTGATCACACTATAAGGCTCTATGTTCTACTGATCTCACTATAAGGCTCTATGTTCTACTGATCACACTATAAGGCTCTATGTTCTACTGATCACACTATAAGGCTCTATGTTCTACTGATCTCACTATAAGGCTCTATGTTCTACTGATCACACTATAAGGCTCTATGTTCTACTGATCTCACTATAAGGCTCTATGCTATACTGATCACACTATAAGGCTCTATGTTCTACTGATCACACTATAAGGCTCTATGTTCTACTGATCACACTATAAGGCTCTATGTTATACTGATCACACTATAAGGCTCTATGTTCTACTGATCACACTATAAGGCTCTATGTTCTACTGATCTCACTATAAGGCTCTATGCTATACTGATCACACTATAAGGCTCTACTGATCACACTATAAGGCTCTATGTTCTACTGATCACACTATAAGGCTCTATGTTCTACTGATCACACTATAAGGCTCTATGTTCTACTGATCACACTATAAGGCTCTATGTTCTACTGATCACACTATAAGGCTCTATGTTCTACTGATCACACTATAAGGCTCTATGTTCTACTGATCGTACTATAAGGCTCTATGTTCTACTGATCACACTATAAGGCTCTACTGATCACACTATAAGGCTCTATGTTCTACTGATCACACTATAAGGCTCTACTGTTATACTGATCACACTATAAGGCTCTATGTTCTACTGATCACACTATAAGGCTCTATGTTCTACTGATCACACTATAAGGCTCTATGTTATACTGATCACACTATAAGGCTCTATGTATATACTGATCACACTATAAGGCTCTTTGGACTCTATGTTCTACTGATCACACTATAAGGCTCTATGTTCTACTGATCACACTATAAGGCTCTATGTTCTACTGATCACACTATAAGGCTCTATGTTCTACTGATCACACTATAAGGCTCTATGTTCTACTGATCACAGTATAAGGCTCTATGTTCTACTGATCACAATATCAGACTCTACGTTTTACTGATCACACTATAAGGCTCTATGTTCTACTGATCTCACTATAAGGCTCTATGTTATACTGATCACACTATAAGGCTCTGCTGATCACACTATAAGGCTCTGCTGATCACAGTATACGGCTCTATGTTCTACTGATCACACTATAAGGCTCTGCTGATCACACTATAAGGCTTTATGTTATACTGATCACACTATAAGGCTCTATGTTATACTGATCACACTATAAGGCTCTACTGATCACACTATAAGGCTCTATGTTATACTGATCACACTATAAGGCTCTATGTTCTACTGATCACACTATAAGGCTCTATGTTATACTGATCACACTATAAGGCTCTATGTTATACTGATCACACTATAAGGCTCTGCTGATCACACTATGAGACTCTATGTTATACTGATCACACTATAAGGCTATATGTTATACTGATCACACTATACGGCTCTGCTGATCATACTATAAGGCTCTACTGATCACACTATAAGGCTCTATGTTATACTGATCACAATATCAGACTACGTTTTACTGATCACACTATAAGGCTCTATGTTATACTGATCACAATATATAAGGCTCTAGTTTGATACTGATCACACTATAAGGCTCTATGTTCTACTGATCACACTATAAGGCTCTATGTTATACTGATCACACTATAAGGCTCTATGTTCTACTGATCACACTATAAGGCTCTCTACTGATCACACTATAAGGCTCTATGTTCTACTGATCTCACTATAAGGCTCTATTCTCTACTGATCACACTATAAGGCTCTACTGATCACACTATAAGGCTCTACTGATCACACTATAACTATACTGATCACACTATAAGGCTCTATGTTCTACTGATCACACTATAAGGCTCTATGTTCTACTGATCACACTATAAGGCTCTATGTTCTACTGATCACACTATAAGGCTCTATGTTCTACTGATCACACTATAAGGCTCTATGTTCTTTTACTGATCACACTATAATGCTCTATGTTCTACTGATCTCACTATAAGGCTCTATGCTATACTGATCACACTATAAGGCTCTACTGATCACACTGTAAGGCTCTATGTTCTACTGATCACACTATAAGGCTCTATGTTCTACTGATCACACTATAAGGCTCTATGTTATACTGATCACACTATAAGGCTCTATGTTCTACTAATCATACTATAAGGCTCTATGTTCTACTAATCGTACTATAAGGCTCTATGTTCTACTAATCATACTATAAGGCTCTATGTTCTACTGATCACACTATAAGGCTCTATTTCATACTATAAGGCTCTATGTTCTACTAATCATACTATAAGGCTCTATGTTCTACTAATCATACTATAAGGCTTTATGTTCTACTAATCGTACTATAAGGCTCTATGTTCTACTAATCACACTATAAGGCTCTCTACTGATCACACTATAAGGCTCTATGTTTTACTGATCTCACTATAAGGCTCTATGTTATACTGATCACACTATAAGGCTCTATATTATACGACCACACTATAAGACTCTATGTTATACTGATCACACTATTAGGCTCTACTGATCACACTATAAGGGAATATGTTTACTGATGATCACACTATAAGGCTCTATGTTCTACTGATCACACTATAAGGCTCTATGTTATACTGATCACACTATAAGGACTCTATGTTCTACTGATCACACTATAAGGCTCTATGTTCTACTGATCACACTATAAGGCTCTATGTTATACATGATCACACTATAAGGTTCTACTGTTCTACTGATCACTATAACTATCTACTGGCTCTGTGTTCTACTGATCACACTATAAGGCTCTATGTTCACACTCACACTATAAGGCTCTCTACTGATCACACTATAAGGCTCTATGTTCTACTGATCACACTATAAGGCTCTATGTTCTACTGATCACACTATAAGGCTCTATGTTCTACTGATCACACTATAAGGGACTATGTTCTATTGATCACACTATAATTCTCTATGTTATACTGATCACACTATAAGGCTCTGTGTTCTACTGATCACACTATAAGGCTCTGTGTTCTACTGATCACACTATAAGGCTCTATGTTCTACTGATCACACTATAAGGGACTATGTTCTATTGATCACACTGTAAGGCTCTATGTTATACTGATCGCACTATAAGGCTCTATGTTATACGACCACACTATAAGACTCTATGTTATACTGATCACACTATTAGGCTCTATGTTCTACTGATCACACTATAAGGCTCTATGTTCTACTGATCACACTATAAGGCTATATGTTATACTGATCACACTATAAGGCTCTATGTTCTACTGATCACACTATAAGGCTCTATGTTCTACTGATCACACTATAAGGCTCTGTGTTCTACTGATCACACTATAAGGCTCTATGTTCTACTGATCATACTATAAGGCTCTATGTTCTACTGATCACAATATAAGGCTCTATGTTCTACTGATCACACTATAAGACTCTTTGTTCTACTGATCACACTGTAAGGCTCAATGTTATACTGATCGCACTATAAGGCTTTACTGATCACACTATAAGGCTCTATGTTCTACTGATCACACTATAAGGCTCTATGTTCTACTGATCACACTATAAGGCTCTATGTTCTACTGATCACACTATAAGGCTCTATGTTCTACTGATCACACTATAAGACTCTTTGTTCTACTGATCACACTATAAGGCTCTATGTTCTACTGATCGCACTATAAGACTCTTTGTTCTACTGATCGCACTATAAGGCTTTACTGATCACACTATAAGGCTCTATGTTCTACTGATCACACTATAAGGCTGTACTGATCACACTATAAGGCTCTACCGATCACACTATAAGGCTCTATGTTCTACTGATCACACTGTAAGGCTCTATGTTCTACTGATCAGACTATAAGGCTCTATGTTCTACTGATCACACTATAAGGCTCTATGCTATACTGATCACACTATAAGGCTCTACCGATCACACTATAAGGCTCTATGCTATACTGATCACACTATAAGGCTCTACCGATCACACTATAAGGCTCTATGTTCTACTGATCACACTGTAAGGCTCTATGTTCTACTGATCAGACTATAAGGCTCTATGTTCTACTGATCACACTATAAGGCTCTATGCTATACTGATCACACTATAAGGCTCTGTGTTCTACTGATCACACTATAAGGCTCTATGTTCTACTGATCACACTATAATTCTCTATGTTATACTGATCACACTATAAGGCTCTGTGTTCTACTGATCACACTATAAGGCTCTATGTTCTACTGATCACACTATAAGGCTCTACTGATCACACTATAAGGCTCTGTGTTCTACTGATCACACTATAAGTTTTTGTGGGTGTAGATGTGGTTCTCCTGGTTCGATAGAGCCTTTGGACGTCTTTCAGTGATGTTCCTATCGACTGATTCATTAGCGAATATACAAGCAGACACATTTTTTTCCAGTCTCTGAAAGACTACAACTTGTGTGGGGAAGTGCTTCATGCTCTGGACACCATCCCTTGGCCGAGGCAGGTTTAAAAAAAAAAAAGGAGTTGGACACTAACAACAATTCTTTGGGCAAAACTGAAAGAACTGACCAGACTGAGTGGCTTTAAGTGATTCCTCTCATCAACACATTAATTCCACGACGGAGCATCTATTATCTCCATGGTGACATTCAACCACACATGTTTCAACCAGAATATAGTGAAACATATTTGGAACATTTCGCTACCATTAGAAGCTCAGGTACAGCCGATGGCAGCGCCAAGATGGCATGCCTGAGCTGTAGCTAGATACTGTCTGCCTACCTACCTCGGCTCATTTGTACGGTTTGGTTACTGTGCAAATGTTGAGTGTTATGCCAGCTTTCTTTCTATTAGGCTAGATATTGTTGTACATGTAATCTCTGTGCCTGATCAATGTATGCATGTTCAACTTGTCTACCCTAATGTTGGTGTTATGCTGGCACAGTTCAACGGTTGTTCAAACTGTACATTAGAGTATAATGTATTATCATTTATTTTTTTGTCTTACCGTGTGGTGCCAGGGCTTCTTCCTGGAGTGGATTCCAGATGGAGAGAAAGATAATGCCTGCATGTGTCATTGTAGCAGGACTGTATCCCTCTAAGTGGATTTCAAGCAGAAGACTCCAGAAGAGCTGATTGGCAGTTTGATCATGACAACAATCCTCCCAAAGCTTTAGTATTCCCTGAACTTCACTACACTGATCGTACTGTACGTTTTACTTTGTTTCTTTTTGAATGGCAATTTCATCATGACCTTTCCCGTCATTTGCTGATCACCAGTTCTCTAAGCTACAGATTGTTACACAAGATAATGTGATTTACCCAAATATTTTTGGTATCCATTACTGGGAGATATAGGAGAGATAATGTTTTGTGTGGCACAGAAAATGTTGTGCTACACCTTCGTCCTCGACATGAGACTCATAAAATATCTATGTCCAGTTGCATAGGGTCAGTTTGAATTTAGAAAATTATATTTTTTTGCTCCGTAAAGTAATTTGACAATATGTGCGCTGCCATCGTGTCTATTTCAAGTCTTCTCACTCGTTGGTGGAGACAGGTCTCTGTCATCATGACAAGCAGCACATCGGGGTCTCCATCAATGAGAGAAGACGTGAAATAGACAAGACTCTTCCTACTCTTCCTGTAAAATATTGACAAGACACTGAACTTAAAAATTACTAAAATGGTGCCGGAGCGTTTAGATTAGATTAGATTAGATTAGATTAGATTAGATTAGATTAGATTAGTTTAGTTTAGATTAGATTAGATTAGATTAGATTAGATTAGATTAGTTTAGATTAGATTAGATTAGATTAGATTAGATTAGATTAGTTTAGATTAGATTAGATTACTACGTTTTACTTTTTTTCTTTTTCAACTGATTGTGTTTTTTTGTTTGTTTATCTGCGTTGTTTGTAACTTTTTTTAAACTCTTTTTGTACATAATTTTGCTGCTACCGTCTCTTTTGACCGAAATAACTTCTTATATATATACGGCTCCCTCGGGAACAGGCCCGACCCCAGTGATCTGCGTGAAGAGGAGGTGGAGAAAGAGAGGCCGGAGAGCTGCCTTCTGAGGAGTCGGAGGCAAGTTACTGGAAAGATTATCCTACCAACGGGACAATAAAAACTGTAACCTCATATGCTTCACGGAGTCGTGGCTGAACGACGACAACATCAACATACAGCTGGCTGGTTATACGCTGTACCGGCAGGATAGAACAGCGGCGTCTGGTAAGACAAAGGGCAGCGGTCTATGTCTTTTTGGAAACAACAGCTGGTGCACGATATCTAAGGAAGTCTTGAGCTATTGCTAGCCTGAGGTAGAGTTTCTCATGATAACCTGCAGACCATATTACCTACCGAGAGAGTTTTCATTGATATTCTTTGTAGCTGTTTACATGCCACCACAGTCAGAGGTTGGCACTAAGACAGCATTGAATGAGCTGTATTCTGCCATAAGCAAACAAGAAAACGTTCACCCAGAGGCGGTGTTCCAAGGTGTTCCAAGGACTTTAATGAAACTTAAATAAGTTTTACTAAATTTCTATCAGCATGTTAAATGTGCAACCAGAGGGAATAGAACTCTGGACCACTTATACTCCACACAGAGATTCATACAAAGCTCTTCCTCGCCCTCCATTTGGCAAATCTGACCATAATTACATCCTCCTGATTCCT
Source organism: Oncorhynchus nerka (assembly GCF_034236695.1). Taxonomy (NCBI): domain Eukaryota; kingdom Metazoa; phylum Chordata; class Actinopteri; order Salmoniformes; family Salmonidae; genus Oncorhynchus; species Oncorhynchus nerka. The sequence goes on from NC_088419.1 coordinate 1,134,546, forward strand.
GCTTACAAGCAAACAATTAAAGCAGGAAGCACCAGTGACTAGATCAATTAAAAGATGATGATGAAGCAGATGCTAAGCTACAGGACTGTCTTGCTAGCTGGCAGACTGGAATATGTTCTGGGATTCCTACACCACCAGAAGAGATGACCATGTCACTTCCTTCAACACCAGAAGAGATGACCATGGTACTACCATCACTACCAGAAGAGATGACCATGTCACTACCATCACAACCAGAGGAGATGACCATGTCACTTCCTTCAACACCAGAAGAGATGACCATGTCACTTCCTTCAACACCAGAAGAGATGACCATGTCACTTCCTTCAACACCAGAAGAGATGACCATGTCACTTCCAGAAGAGATGACCATGTCACTTCCTTCAACACCAGAAGAGATGACCATGTCACTTCCTTCACCACCAGAAGAGATGACCATGATGGTATTGAGGAGTACACCACATCTGTCATTGGCATCATCAATAAGTGCATCGATGAAGTCGAATCCACAATGACCGTATGTACATACCCCAACCAGAAGCCTAGAGAAGTTTGAAGATTTCCTTGAGTTAGTCGTTTGAAGTAAAGAATGGCATTATTGAAGTTTGTGAGCATGCCCCCTACCTAGCAGGTGGTATTTTCCCGACTTTGTGCTTCACTGAGCAGATCAATACACAGGGAGTCAAAACTTCCTGATTCTACCAGTGAAATTAAAATGAGTTAGCTCTAGCTTTGGATAATTGTGATGTTTATGATAAACATAACATTTTTAGTAATGACAATATGTCGTGGTGGAGCCAGGGTGAAATTCCCATGAAACTAATGGTAAGATATCTGACCCTTTCAGCTCTTCCATTCTACTAAACAGGGCTTTCCGGCCTCCCCAAGTGTATTTATTTTCTCACTATTGTCACTAGAATCCCTGCATCATTAGAGGTATGGAGGATATACAGTGCTTCCGGAAAGTATTCAGGCCCCTTGACTTTTTCCATATTTTGTTACATTTCAGCCTTATATTGGTACAGCTGCTTTGATGCACCTGTACTGACCTCGCCTTCTGGATGATAGCGGGGAAAACAGGTAGTGGCTCGGGTGGTTGTTGTCCTTGATGATCTTGATGGCCTTCCTGTGACATCGGGTGGTGTAGGTGTCCTGGAGGGCAGGTAGTTTGCCCCCGGTGATGCATTGTGCAGACCTCACTACCCTCTGGAGAGCCTTACGGTTGTGGGCGGAGCAGTTGCCGTACCAGCCGGTGATACAGCCCAACAGGATGCTCTCAATTGTGCATCTGTAAAAGTTTGTGAGTGCTTTTGGTGACAAGCCAAATTTCTTCAGCCTCCTGAGGTTGAAGAGGCGCTGCTGCACCTTCTTCACAATGCTGTCTGTGTGGGTGCATCAATTAAATTTGTCCGTAAATTTGTACGCCAAGGAACTTAAAACTTACGACCCTCTGAACTACTGTTCCGTACAGGAGAGGGCTCAGAACGCACCCTTGTGGGGCCCCAGTGTTGAGGATCAGCGGGGTGGAGATGTTGTAACCTACCCTCACCACCTGGGGGTGGCCCGTCAGGAAGTCCAGTACCCAGTTGCACAGGGCGGGGTCGAGACCCAGGGACTCGAGTTGATGACGAGTTTGGAGGGAACTATGGTGTTAAATGCTGAGCTGTAGTCGATGAACAGCATTCTCACATAGGTATTCCTCTTGTCCAGATGGGTTAGGGCCGTGTGCAGTGTGGTTGAGATTGCATCGTCTGTGGACCTATTTTGGCGGTAAGCAAATTGGAGTGGGTCTAGGGTGTCAGGTAGGGTGGAGGTGATATGGTCCTTGACTAGTCTCTCAAAGCACTTCATGATGACGGAAGTGAGTGCGACGGGGCGGTAGTTGTTTAGCTCATTTACCTTAGCTTTCTTGGGAACAGGGACAATTGTGGCCCTCTTGAAGCATGTGGGAACAGCAGACTGGGATAAGGATTGATTCAATATGTCCGTAAACACACCAGTCAACTGGTCTGCGCATGCTCTGAGGACGCGGCTAGGGATGCCGTCTGGGCCTGCAGCCTTGCGAGGGCTGACACGTTTAAATGTTTTCCTCACGTCGGCTGCAGTGAAGGAGAGTCCGCAGGTTTTTGTAATCCGTGATTGACTGTAGACCCTGTCACATACTGTGGGGCAAAAAAGTTATTTAGTCCCCCCACTTAAAAAGATGAGAGAGGCCTGTAATTTTCATCATATGTACACTTCAACTATGACAGACAAAATTTGAAAAATATATCCAGAAAATCACATTGTAGGATTTTTTATGAATTTAATTGCAAATTATGGTGGAAAATAAGTATTTGGTCACCTACAAACAAGCAAGATTTCTGGCTCTCACAGACCTGTAACTTCTTCTTTAAGAGGCTCCTCTGTCCTCCACTCGTTACCTGTTCTTGTTTTAGTTTCTGTCTGTAGGCAGCAAGCAACAAAATGGAGTCGAGGTCAGCTTTTCCGAAAGGAGGGTGGGGGAGGGCCTTATATGCGTCGTGGAAGTTAGAATAGCAATGATCCAAGGTTTTACCAGCCCTGGTTGCGCAATCGATATGCTGATACAATTTAGGGAGTCTTGTTTTCAGATTAGCCTTGTTAAAATCCCCAGCTACAATGAATGCAGCCTCAGGATATGTGGTTTCCAGTTTGCAAAGAGTCAAATAAAGTTCGTTCAGGGCCATCGATGTGTCTGCTTGGGGGGGGATATATACGGCTGTGATTATAATCAAAGAGAATTCTCTTGGTAGATAATGCGGTCTACATTTGATTGTGAGGAATTCTAAATCAGGTGAACAGAAGGACTTGAGTTCCTGTATGTTGTTATGATCACACCACGTCTCGTTAATCATAAGGCATACCCCCCCGCCCCTCTTCTTACCAGAAATATGTTTGTTTCTATTGGCGCGATGCGTGAAGAAACCAGCTGGCTGCACCGATTCCGTTAGCGTCTCTCGAGTGAGCCATGTTTCCGTGAAGCAAAGAACGTTACAGTCTCTGATGTCCCTCTGGAATGCTACCCTTGCTCGGATTTCATCAACCTTGTTGTCAAGAGACTGGACATTGGCGAGTAGTATGCTAGGGAGTGGTGCACGATGTGCCCGTCTCCGGAGTCTGACCAGAAGGCCGCTTCGTTTCCTTCTTTTAAGACGTCTTTGCTTTGGGTCGCAGGCTGGGATCCATTCCGTTGTCCTGGGTGGAAGGCAGAACACAGGATCCATTCTGTTGTCCTGGGTGAAAGGCAGAACACAGGATCCGCTTCGCGAAAGTCATATTCCTGGTTTTACTGATGTTGAGCTGACATTGCTCTTATATTAGGTAGTTCTTCCCAACTGTATGTAATGAAACCTAAGATTACCTGGGGTACCAATGTAAGAAATAACACGTAAAAAAAGAAGAAAAACTGCATAGTTTCCTAGGAGGCGGCCATCTCTGTCTCTGTCTCTTCTGGTAGTGAAGGAAGTGACATGGTCATCTCTTCTGGAAGTGACATGGTCATCTCTTCTGGTAGTGACATTGTAATCTTTTCTGGTAGTGAAGGAAGTGACATGGTCATCTCTTCTGGTGTTGAAGGAAGTGACATGGTCATCTCTTCTGGTGTTGAAGGAAGTGACATGGTCATCTCCTCTGGTTGTGATGGTAGTGACATGGTCATCTCTTCTGGTAGTGATGGTAGTACCATGGTCATCTCTTCTGGTGTTGAAGGAAGTGACATGGTCATCTCTTCTGGTGGTGAAGGAAGTGACATGGTCATCTCTTCTGGTAGTGAAGGAAGTGACATGGTCATCTCTTCTGGTGGTGAAGGAAGTGACATGGTCATCTCTTCTGGTAGTGATGGTAGTGACATGGTCATCTCTTCTGGAAGTGACATGGTCATCTCTTCTGGTGTTGAAGGAAGTGACATGGTCATCTCTTCTGGTAGTGATGGTAGTGACATGGTCATCTCCTCTGGTTGTGATGGTAGTGACATGGTCATCTCTTCTGGTAGTGATGGTAGTACCATGGTCATCTCCTCTGGTTGTGATGGTAGTGACATGGTCATCTCTTCTGGTAGTGATGGTAGTACCATGGTCATCTCTTCTGGTTGTGATGGTAGTGACATGGTCATCTCTTCTGGTGTTGAAGGAAGTGACATGGTCATCTCTTCTGGTGGTGAAGGAAGTGACATGGTCATCTCTTCTGGTAGTGAAGGAAGTGACATTGTCATCTCTTCTGGTAGTGAAGGAAGTGACATGGTCATCTCTTCTGGTGGTGAAGGAAGTGACATGGTCATCTCTTCTGGTAGTGATGGTAGTGACATGGTCATCTCTTCTGGAAGTGACATGGTCATCTCTTCTGGTGTTGAAGGAAGTGACATGGTCATCTCTTCTGGTAGTGATGGTAGTGACATGGTCATCTCCTCTGGTTGTGATGGTAGTGACATGGTCATCTCTTCTGGTAGTGATGGAGGTGACATGGTCATCTCTTCTGGTAGTGATGGTAGTGACATGGTCATCTCTTCTGGTAGTGATGGTAGTGACATGGTCATCTCTTCTGGTAGTGATGGTAGTACCATGGTCATCTCTTCTGGTAGTGATGGAGGTGACATGGTCATCTCTTCTGGTAGTGATGGTAGTACCATGGTCATCTCTTCTGGTAGTGATGGAGGTGACATGGTCATCTCTTCTGGTAGTGATGGTAGTACCATGGTCATCTCTTCTGGTAGTGACATGGTCATCTCTTCTGGTAGTGATGGAGGTGACATGGTCATCTCTTCTGGTAGTGATGGTAGTGACATGGTCATCTCTTCTGGTAGTGACATGGTCATCTCTTCTGGTAGTGATGGTAGTACCATGGTCATCTCTTCTGGTAGTGATGGTAGTGACATGGTCATCTCTTCTGGTAGTGATGGTAGTACCATGGTCATCTCTTCTGGTAGTGATGGTAGTGACATGGTCATCTCTTCTGTAGTGATGGTACCATGGTCATCTCTTCTGGTAGTGATGGTAGTACCATGGTCATCTCTTCTTACCATGGTCATCTCTTCTGGTAGTGATGGTAGTACCATGGTCATCTCTTCTGGTAGTGATGGTAGTACCATGGTCATCTCTTCTGGTAGTGATGGAGGTGACATGGTCATCTCTTCTGGTAGTGATGGTAGTGACATGGTCATCTCTTCTGGTAGTACCATGGTCATCTCTTCTGGTAGTGATGGTAGTGACATGGTCATCTCTTCTGGTAGTGATGGTAGTACCATGGTCATCTCTTCTGGTAGTGATGGTAGTGACATGGTCATCTCTTCTGGTAGTACCATGGTCATCTCTTCTGGTAGTGATGGTAGTACCATGGTCATCTCTTCTGGTAGTGATGGTAGTACCATGGTCATCTTTTCTGGTAGTGATGGTAGTACCATGGTCATCTCTTCTGGTAGTGATGGAGGTGACATGGTCATCTCTTCTGGTAGTGATGGTAGTGACATGGTCATCTCTTCTGGTAGTACCATGGTCATCTCTTCTGGTAGTGATGGTAGTGACATGGTCATCTCTTCTGGTAGTGATGGTAGTGAAGTAAAAGTAAAATAAGTCCAAAATATAAATAGTAAAGTAAAGTGCAGATGACCCCAAGAAACGACTTAAGTCTATTTTATAGTATTTTTACTTAAGCACTTTACACTATCGCGCTTACACACTGCATACGCGCACACACACAAAACACACACGCATGCATATTGATGCCACACAAACACGAACACACATACATGAACACACACACACATACACACTTTCACACTCGTCGCATATGCTGCTTCTACTCGGTTTATTATCTCTCCTGATTGACTAGTCACTTTACACCTACCTATTTGTACATATGTGACCCGTTTCAGGAAACTAGGCATATGTCGCAGGTCACTAGTTCACATTTAAAATGAAAATGCGTTTTTCGGCAGAAATGCCTTCTGGAACATGTGAACTTTCATGTGCCTTAAAACAGCCTAACCAGCCTCTGCTAAGGCTAGTAAAATGGTCAGAGTGGGTGTTCTCTCGTTTGTGTCTGGAAATAGCTAACAAGCAAGCCAAGTGTAGAAGACCTTACAGTGAAATGCTGAATACAACAGGTGTAGGTAGACCTTACAGTGAAATGCTGAATACAACAGGTGTAGTAGACCTTACAGTGAAATGCTGAATACAACAGGTGTAGGTAGACCTTACAGTGAAATGCTGAATACAACAGGTGTAGTAGACCTTACAGTGAAATGCTGAATACAACAGGTGTAGGTAGACCTTACAGTGAAATGCTGAATACAACAGGTGTAGTAGACCTTACAGTGAAATGCTGAATACAACAGGTGTAGGTAGACCTTACAGTGAAATGCTGAATACAACAGGTGTAGTAGATCTCACAGTGAAATTGTAATAGTTTTCTTCTGGGGAAAGAGAGGCGGACCAAAACGCAGCGTGGTTACTTGTAAACATCTTTAATAAAGATGAACATTGAACAATCTACAAAACAAGAAATGTGGAAAAAACGAAACAGCCTTATCTGGTGCAACAAACACAAGAATATGGCTGCCTAAATATGGTTCCAAATCAGAGACAACGATAAACACCTGCCTCTGATTGAGAACCACTCTAGGCAACCATAGACTTACCTAGAGTACTATTCTAACCACAATACCATAACTACAAACAACCCCAGACAAAACAAACCACATAAATCCCCATGTCACACCCTGGCCTCACCAAAATACTATAGAAAACACAGAATACTAAGGCCAGGGCGTGACAGAAATGCTGACTACAACAGGTGTAGTAGATCTCACAGTGAAATGATGAATACAACAGGTGTAGTAGACCTTACAGTGAAATGCTGAATACAACAGGTGTAGTAGACCTTACAGTGAAATAATGAATACAACAGGTGTAGTTGACCTTACAGTGAAATGCTGAATACAACAGGTGTAGTAGACCTTACAGTGAAATTAGTCGAGGTAATATAGCTAATATGTACATGAAGATAGAGTTATTACAATGACTAATCATAGAAATAACAACAGAGAGTAGCAGTGGTATAAAAGAGGGGTGGGGGGGCAATACAAATAGTCTGGGTAGCCATTTGATTAGATGTTTTGGAGTCTTATGGCTTAGGGATGGAAGCTGTTTCGAAGACTCTTGGACCTAGACTTGGCACTCCGGTATCGCTTGCCGTGCGGTAGCAGAGAGAACAGTCTAAGACTAGGGTGGCTGGAGCCCATGACAATTTTTAGGGCCTTCCTCTGACACCCCCTGGTATAGACGTCCTGCGTGGCAGGAAGCTTTGACCCAGTGAAATACTGGACGTACGCATTGGAGTTGTGCCTGGCCGTGAGGTTATGAGTGAACAGGGAGTACAGGACGGGACTGAGCACGCACCCCTGAGGGCCCCCTGTCTTGAGGATCAGGATGTGTTGTTACTTACCCTTACCGGCCCGTCAGGAAGTCCAGGATCCAGTTGCAGAGGGAGGTGTTTAGTCCCAGGGTCCTCAGCTTATTGATGACCTTTGAGGGCACTATGGTGTTGAACGCTGAGCTGTAGTCAATGAACAGCATTCTCACATAGGTGTTCATTTTGTCCAGATGGGAAAGGTCAGTGTGGAGTGTAATAGAGATTGCATCATCTGTGGATCTGTTGGTGCATTATGCAAATTGGAGTGGGTCCAGTGTTTCTGGGATAATGGTTTTGATGTGAGTGCTACGGATTTTCAAAGCACTTCATAGCTGCAGACGTGAGTGCTACGGGTCAGTAGTCATTTAGGCAGGTAACGTCAGTGTTCTTGGGCACAGGCACTATGGTGGTCTGCTTGAAACATGTTGGTATTACAGACTGGGACAGGGAGAGGTTGAACATGTCAGTGAAGACACTTGTCAGTTGGTCAACGCATGTTCGGAGTACCCGTCCTGGTAATCCGTTTGGATCTGCGCCCTTGTGAATGTTGACATGTTTAAAAGGTCTTACTCACGTCGGCTGCGGAGAGCGTGATCACACAGTCTTCAGGAACAGCTGGTGCTCTCATGCATATTTCAGTGTTATTTGCCTCAAAGAGAGCATAGAAGTAGTTTAGCTTGTCTCGTGTCACTGGGCAGCTCTCGGTTATGCTTCCCTTTGTAGTCAGTAATGGTTTGCAAGCCCTGCCACATCCGACGAGCGTTAGAGCCGGTGCAGTACGATTCGATCTTAGTCCTGTATTGGCGCTTTGCCTGTTTGATGGTTCGTTGGAGGGCATAGCAGGATTTGTTATCAGCGTCCAGGTTAGAGTCCCGCTCCTTGAAAGCGGCAGCTTTAGGCTTTAGCTCAGTGTGGATGTTGCCTGTAGTCTATGGCTTCTGGTTGGGGTATGTACAGTGGGGAGAACAAGTATTTGATACACTGCCGATTTTGCAGGTTTTCCTACTTACAAAGCATGTAGTGGTCTGTAATTTTTATCATATGTACACTTCAACTGTAAGAGATGGAATCTAAAACAAAAATCCAGAAAATCACATTGTATGATTTTTAAGTAATTCATTTGCATTTTATTGCATGACATCAGTATTTGATCACCTACCAACCAGTAAGAATTCCGGCTCTCACAGACCTGTTAGTTTTTCTTTAAGAAGCCTTCCTGTTCTCCACCTATTACCTGTATTAACTGCACCTGTTTGAACTTGTTACCTGTATAAAATACACCTGTCCACACACTCAATCAAACAGACTCCAACCTCTCCACAATGGCCAAGACCAGAGAGCTGTGTAAGGACATCGGGGTAAAATTGTAGACCT